>NW_008623750.1:12137-60914 GCF_000691845.1 Merops nubicus
ACAGACGACCACCCAGGCACAGGAATGACACCAAACTGTGTGGGAGCCACGTGAGGGTAGCTGGCAGTTCCAGCATCCATTTGTCTCACTTTCTTTTCTACGCACATTGAAAACACGAGTCAAATGCTGGGGTTTGGAGGTACTGAAGCTAATCACACAACCTTAACTCAGCTTTCATGTGTATGAACACTAAATTACAGCCCTTAATCTCAGGGTTATATGAACTCTTCTCCCATTAATGCCATTGTCTCACTTACTAGACAGGCCATCATGATCATCCTCAGATACAGCAGATACATATGTACATCTTCGATCAAATGCTCCGCAGAAAGAACACTGAATTTATCCTTCTGCTTTACCACACCCCTCTGCAGGGACTCATTCAACAAAACATAAAATTGCAATGTGGAAAATTCTTAGGTTTATTTACGGAAAAAATAATTCTGTAAAACTCATCCCTCCATTTTAAAATGGGGACACATAGCAACAAGAAAATACATCTTTCTAAACTAAGAAGACACTATAGGAAACAAGAAGAGAGCAAACATCATGACCATTATTCTGCAACTACCTTGCAATTCAATGTACTGCCCACCTGCCACTCAAGAACATGTTTAAATCAAGAAGAGCACAGGGAACGTCCCCAACCCATCACAGTCAGTGTTACATATTACCTTTTTTTACTGGGTCTTTCATAAAGGGAATTATAAAAATTATTTTAAGAAGTAATAATCTAGGGACAAGTTTTGCTGTCAGATAAGACTTTCTTTGAAGTCTCAGGGCATAGTTTGGAGCCTTACAAATGAATTATGTAACAGATCTGCAAGTGCCTAAGATTATGAATCTCTTCAACCAAGCTTATTTAAAAAAAAAAAAATATGGTAAACTAATATGGTAAACTATTTTGCTTTGGCATAATTAAGTCTTTTTTCAGTGCAAAAAATGAGAAACAGTAGACCTAAAATCTTGAAAACTGAAGTTTTATGCTAATCCTGCCACTCATATTGTCCTGTAACTCTTAAAATTACTCATTCATTTCTGCTCCATCCCTATGATTTTTTATGATTATTCAATATTTGTAAATTCATGAATAATTATTCAATCACTTTGTATTAACCTCTTTGAACATGTAAACACTTGTTAAAGCCAAATGTTATCACTGATTTCATAAAGTAATATTTTGTATTTAGTGACATGTATAGTAATGGATTATTAAATAATTAACTTACGGATAACCTTCTTCAATAAACTTGCAGCAGCGACTGATAAATGTCACAGCTATTACAAATAGAAATATGGGTTAAGAAAGTCTGAACAAGTCTGGGGTGGCAATGGCCTGGCTGGGTTTCTGGGCAACCTGCTCTAGGTGAACCTGCTTTGGCAGGGGGTTGCACTAGATGATCTCCAGAGAACCCTTACAAACCCCCACCATTCTGTGATTCTGTAACTTGTTCTTAGTCATACCCGAAAAACAAGAGCCAAACTGGATTACTTTACTAGCTTTTCTTTTGATTCCGATTTTAAAATCTGAATTTTCTATACAGAAATACAGATACTGAGCAGTCTTGTTGAGGTAACTGGTACAAAAAGTACGTGCAAGAAAGGGTGTTCACACATGACTACAGAACTGGTCCTTATTTAGGACTCTCAAATTTCTGTCTGGGATTTCCTGGACAGAAGTCTACACATCTGTGTGCCACATGTGCAATGAGTCTAGTGTATGCAGAATTCATCAAAACTACTGCACAGGTGACCTGTGCCTACAAATGGGACTCACTCAGTGTGTGTACGTGTACCATGGTCCCGTGCACGCAGAAGGGATCCAAGGGGTGTAGAAGCCTTGTAACTACTGAATATGTGCTGCACTGCTGCTCTGCATGTGCACTGTGGAAACATCTGGGACTGTTCTGGCTGAGCTATGGAATATTCAGAGGGGAAAAAAACCCCAACAAAATGTAGGAAAAAAGTCTAAAGCACTTCACATCACATATGGAATAAATTCTCAGCAGAGATGTAGGAACAGTGAAGAAACCCAGATTTACAGTAGCTTTACCAAGAGACAGAACTGGTTTTATGCATAAACCATGTGGGAAAGTACCTAGTGTAGCAGATTTATGGGGACGAGAAAAATAAAGAGGTTGCTCAGTTTGTCAGTGCCCTACTTCTGAGTCCATACCTACCACCAGCCTCACCACTTCCCTTGCTTTCCAGCACCATCCTTCCCTCATGGCTGTGCAAGTAAAACCAAGTGATCACTTGCAGAGAAATTGAGCAGGAAACAAGCAGCTTGCACTCTGACTTTGCCCCATCCTTTCCCCAGCTCTGGTCTGGAAGACAGGTGAGGTTTTAAAGGTGACTGGCTCTGTTAAAAACAGGGAGGAAGGTAGAGCAGAGGAGATCTGGAAACTATGCCTACAGCTTCTTGCTTTGCCTCTCTACTTCCCCATCAAGGATGCTGAGACAGTAGCAAACAGATGTGAACTGCCTTACTAGACACAGAAAACAGAGCCATGACCTTCCAGTACTAAACCAAGGAAACTAACTTGGTTTTGGTATCCTGAATCACTCAAGAAGAACAGTGCCTGACCTAAACATTTTTGAAATTATTTTTTCTGCTTCAAGTTTTGCCTATATTTTGGAAATGCCTTGAACCAGTGATGCTTAGGGTATTAGTTTAAGACTGATTGGCTGATCTTGCCCTGAAGTGGACCAGACGCTCTGATATGGTCTGCTTGGCTAGTTATGGGAGCAGTAATCTCCAGCCAGGAGACGACAACAAACACAGAATCATAGAAACTTAGAATCACTATGGTTGGAAAGGACTTCTAGGATCATCAAGTCCAACCTCCATCCCAACGTTTCCCTATCCACTAGACCATAGTGAGTGTGTAAGTATTCTGAAAATAAAGAAACAATTTATACAATGATATGGGCATATTAGCCTTACTTGCAAATATTTGGCACTGTAAAAACTATAAAGACTAATGAAGCAGAAACACAACAAAGGTGGGACAGCACTTTATGAATGCACTCCTACAAGCTATTAAGTGGTTTCCACAGATGTTCAGTCCCTTGCATGATCCTTATTGATCCTTACTGCATATCAAAATATGGTGTTAGTGTGTTTGGCTACCAAGCTGCAAAAGAAGCTTGAGACAATAACAAAATGATGACCATCCACAGCGGCAGTGGAAACTTTCAGGAAAAAAGGTAGTATCAAAGTGAAAGAACCTCCAGATTAATCTCTTCACACCTTGAATATACGTGACCAGATCAAGGAAACAACCCTTGCATATCCCCTTACTACTACTTGTATAATCCCTTGATCATACCAGAAAAATAATGCTCCTAAGTAATAGAATTTAACTGTTCTTTTTCATGGCTAATCCATCATTAAATACTCCCCAGAACAGCTATAACATGAGATTTTTTTTTCCATGGAGATTCACCATGGACAGAATCACCAGTGACTTTGTGATAGTTCACCAATGCAGAAAATTATTTATTCAGCAAATGTAGTACTTGATCCATTAATTCATTTCCTGCTAACAGGCAATTATGGGTGACACACATCTGTTCCCTGTATACAACAAACCACTGACCACATTTTCCCGGTGGTTCTGCTTTGCCGCCTGTTATGTCAGTCAACTGCTAAAGCCAGAGCCTGAATAATCAGATTAGAAACATCCCTGATGTCTAGTGCCCTTTATGCAATTTTCTTCTTTTTGATGCTGTTCCATTTCAGTTCAGAACAGTAAAAGGCCAGGAGATATTATATCCTGTTTGATCATTTCAACAGGTACTGAATCGAGATATATACATATATTTAGCATCTCTGTGGGTAATTCCTTGAAGCATCTTTAGATTTGTATGTTTCAGTTATACTCTTTATACATGCACGACCAATGAGTCTGCTTTCTGGGTTAAATAAAAATAATTTTTTACTTCAACAGGTATGCGCCACCTCCAGGGAACGTTTCCCCACATTCCAGGGTGACATATTTATCACAAAAGCTGTCTGTGCAAGTAAGAGACATTAGACTCAGAAAACTTCCAAAAAGGCTGAGAGAAACCAGGACAAAACCTCAATTTCACTATGAGTCAGCTAAATGTCAAGACAGTCCCACAAAGCTTGGGCATCTGATTTCCCTTCTGGTGGAGAGATAATTTTAGACTGATGTGTCAAATTAGTGGTTTAAGTGAGTTATGTCCTATGTAAGAAGAACCACATGATTCATTCTAAATCTGTTTGAATGTTAAAAATTTGGAGTAAAAGGGCAAAACTACAGGTGACAACAGTGGGACAGGATTTCACCTTCTATTCTTGCAAAAATGGTAAGACCAGTAATGGTGCAAATGGAAAAATACCCCAACACAACAACAAAATGCCAAACCCTAACAAAACAGCTCTGGCAAAGAGTGCCTTTGAAAGTACTCCCCACACGACCCTGCAGTGCAATCCAGTCCTGATGAGAAAGTCAGCTGTGACACACCTTACTTTTTGAATCCATAGGCAGAGTTATGGCCAGATGCTGGGCTGATGTAAACCAGCCTGGGTCTGTTGACTTCAAAGGAATTATTCCAATATGATTAAAACAAGATTCCCTCATATTTGTAAGCTAATAAGGACTTTACTTCAAGTTTACAAGGAATTCCAGAACACAACCTTTGGCAGCTTTGCTGTAGCAGCAGCTTAAAAGTCAGGTACAATAGCAAGGACTTGTTTGCTTTCTGAACACAGATTATTTTATAAAACAAAATATATCTTATGCAATTTATGCCTCAGTTCTGATACTATGATTTGATAATCTTAAGTGCAACAGCATCAGGCATTCTGAAGTCTACTTTCCACCACTCCCCTTTGAACGTTCAGTATGACGGAAAAATAATAATGCCTTGAAATCCTAGCTTGTGATAGCCTAGTTTCTGCAAAAAGATGAAGAGGATATTTGAACAGAAGGAGCCAGTTCAGCTAAGAGAACTATGCATGTGAAGCACTAACCATGCACACCTCAAATTTTCGACGTATTTAATACCGCTCATGAGTAAGGTCAGAAGTACTATTTCCACTCATTGCAACGGAAACAGATGTAAATACAGAAGTTCACAGGCTTCTTCTGACTGATTATTACTCACCAGATATCTCCTCTAGGCACTGTTTGGCAGTCTTACTGAAGGACAAATCCATTTTAGTAGGACTGGTGCAGGAGTCAGCAGGTGGTAGAGAGGTACTGTCATTTTCTGAGAGAGTTCTGAAATCAAGCAAGAAGATTGATGATTATTATCTGTCATTCATGCGTTAACAGAAACAAACATTACTTGCTGCTCCATCTAGAATAGTATCGCTGTATGATGAGAATACCATGAATGTTTGACTCCAGACACAGAAATTTGCCAGCAACTAGGAACCCTCTGTCTCGCTCTTCAGGAACAACTAACTCAGAGTTAATGCTGGGAAATTTGGAGCTATTTTGTTTCTTCACTTATTCGCTGCAAGAAGTCTCAACCAGATATAGGCAAAATTCATTTAGATTGGTTAAGTCACACCCCTGCACATATATAAGGGAAATGAAAACTTGTAATTGCTGAACTATTAAGTGAGAAAGGCCATGTGGGAAGAAGCTTATGCAAGGCCGGAATGGAAATCTGGCCCAGATATTTAAATCTATGTGCAGCTTCTTTTGATAATGCCCCTTACATAACTCTGGGATATGGGATAATACTAGTTTTCCTATTAACTTACTAATAAATAGCCTATATTTTCTTTGATGGTATATTTCTGCGGCTATCATTGATGAATTATACCGGGTACCCTTTCCTGAATACAGTTATTTGCTGGTGCATAATGATAAATAACAAGAAATAAACAGACACATGGATTATAATAAAAAATAAGTCACACACTTATTGTCTCTTCTTAAGGAAAAGCTGTACCATATAGTTTACACAGGAACTGTTGAACTACAATGCCATTAAATAGCAACATGTAATACATGTGCATACAGTACAAGAATACACCTAAAGATATACTAGCTAGTTTTTGAAATAAACTGGAAAAAAAGCCTTCACTTGTAGCTTAAGTTCTTCCAGCTTTTCTGACATGATTAGGATACGCAGTCTTTTGATTTTTTAAAAGACTAGTGAAACATTTATATCCTAATTTTAAAATGTTACATTTATAGTTCAATTCTCAAAATCCACTATAAAGTGTTTCAAATGACCAATTAAACTGTCAACACAAACATTTAACCGTGTGATTAATGTGTATTTTATAAATATAACTGACAGAAACAGTAAATTATCTCTCAAAATAATGTTATGGCAACTTATTGTATGAAATAACTTTACAGTTATAATTTTGCTCAAAGTTACTCACCAAATGGATTTGTTCAGTAATATAATTTTGCTCAAAGTTACTCACCAAATGGATTTGTTCAGTAATTCATGACCGTGATAAGGAAGCAGATATATGCACATACAACACCACAAGTACTGTCAAGGTGGAATCTGTTGATTAGAATCATTTAACTCTGACTCTGCTTACACACAAATAGAAATGTAAATGATGTCTGATCTGATGCATTGTCTGTCTTATCAGTTTCCATACTTTTGGGATGCTGGAAACAGACAGCTGCTCTGTTAAAAAACTACTTTTGGTTCTCATCTACTATTTCTCTCTGTCACATGCTACCGGAAACACAAGCTCAACACATATTACAAGGTTAACTATGGCATACTGTCCTTGAATGTTATTTTACATTTGGTGCCAGAGGACAGGATCTTAATTAATAAAAAGCCCACTCTATCCCTCCCCAGTGCACACCCTCCTGATATTCCACAGTCTCACCTGCTTTCACATATTACTTCAAATCATCAAAATGAATGAGAGGTATATCTACTTTCACTGAAAAACCACTTTGAGGGGCCATGAATGCTCATGAGTACTCCTGTCTGGGTTCAGTGCTGAGACTTAGTGCTGGATCAAACCAGGGCAAACCACCAGCCCATGAACACAACTCAAAAAAAAAAGATTCTTATAACAGTAAAGCACATTTCCATTCTTCAGTGTTTTGTTGGATTTTCTGCCATTTTCAAAAGCCTGGCATAACTATAACCAGGAGGATAAGTTGAAAAACACTGTGAGAAGAAATACTTGTAAAGATACACATTCTAAATTTTAAAATCTGGTCGATGGCATCCACTGCAGCACAAAATCCAGTTGCAGGGACATAAGATTGCATTAGAATCTAAGCCTTAAAGTAAAAATATTGAATAACAATGATCATATAACTTCAATAATTTTTAAAAGTTCGATTTAATTTGTAGAAAGAAAACCATAGAAACACGAACTAAATGTAAATATGATGTGGTTTTCTTAAATTTATAGGCAGCCTGAAATAACAGATCTAAGAAGCATGAAATGTCCCTTTTATCTTACTTGAAACTTGAAAGTTTAACTATAATGTAAAATAAATGTGACTTGCTATCAAAACAAATAACAAAGATACTGCTATACTGACTTCAGTCAGCACTTTTATGCTTAATTTCATAAAAATATCAATGATTCTAATTATCTGAGGCAACAATTGAAATACCCAGATGACTGTGGATTTTGCAGCAGTCCAAGTTCTGCTTACTTGAGAAAACTGTTTATTTATTGCTGCAGCCGTGTGCCAAAAGGCACCTGCCCAGACCTTGGGCAGCTGTGGTGGATGTACCCTGTGAAGGAATCTGGGGAAGGGGCTCTCTTCAATAGCTCTTTTCCCATTAGGTCTCCACTTGGTTGCCAGCTGCCAGCACTTGCACAGCAGCCCTGCCTTTTGGTACATGATGTCCAAAGTCATCTTTTTTTGTGGAATCAAGCTTAGTGCAGATAGGCTGAAAATGGCTTAGAGGTGAAAGACCTCCAAGAAAAATCATGTAGGAGCCTCAGCTCCTGGGCAACAAGGAGGTCCAGGTATATACAGTACCTAAAACTTTCAGGTTGCTTTGCTCTAGGCCTGTCACAGTTTGTGACATATTGGACCAAGCACAAAGGTGCCTGTTTGCCTAGCTCAATCATTCTCACTAAAAAAAAAAAAAACAAACAAAAAAACAAAAACAAACAAACAAACAAAAAACAAACAAACAAACAAAAAAAACACAGGAAGGTGAAACTGTGAGATTTGTCTTCCCCTATACTTTTGGCTTGTACATCTTTCTGTCGGACATACTAATCCTACAAATGACTCAAGTGATCTCTGCAGGACTGCAGCACAGATTAAACTCAAAGCAAGCAAACAGCAAATTAAACTACCTTCTCACTAACATCACACATTTGCCTTAACAAATGGCCTTCAGTTCTCTTTGGAATCTCTTAAATTCTCAATGGGAAAACCTGTTCATACCCCACTGCCCTAAAAAAAATCAAATTCTCACATCTCTCTTGATATCAAGGAAAGTGAAAAGAATTTCAATTTAGTCAAAGCAATCCTGTTGACATTTCTTCCAGTGCTGTGCATCTGAAATGCAGGTTAATTTAGGCAACCATCTTGAAAACAGGACAACCTGTTATCTCTTTTAATTATGGCAATCGGAGAATATACTTATCCCCAACCCACTGAGTTACATGTTACCTATTTGTAAAAGCACCAAACCTGTTTAATGGGACAAATCCTGCTCTCAATCACACCCGCACAAGCTCAGTCAGTTTGATTAAAATGAGCCTGTACAGGAGTAATTAAGAACAGAATTTGGAACACTTCTTCATACACTGACTGTAATGCAGTCAGTCACTTCCTGCCACTAACAAAATAGCCAGTCTTTGATAAACACGGATAACATCAAAGATTTGTTTGGTTTTCACTTGGTGTTCCACAAGATATCAGTTTAATATGCTGGGCTTTTTTTTCTGACATGTCTCTGAGGTTCAGCTCTCTTGAATATGTATCACTGTCAAAGTTACAGACTAGCAGGACCACATCTGGAATAGGAGCACCCATGTTCAAGATGTGAGTTAAATTTGGAACAGATGCAGGGAAGGGTTACTAGAATGATCATGGGGAGGACAAAACCCTTCTGAAAGGAAAGGAAAGAGACATTTTGGTTTAGCCTTGCAAAAGAGAAGGAAGGAGACAGGATTATTCCCTCACATATTTAAAAAGAGCATGTAAAAAGAGGGAAAACAACTTTTTAACTTAATGGACAATATTAACATATATTAATAAATGGCTGCAATCTCGCCATGTGGGTTGTACACAATTGCTAAAACTGAAGTGAGTTTCTGGAGGAACCTTCCCATTGGAGCAGTGGGAATTAACTATTTTAAAATAGAAATTAGTCAGTTTATGAAAGAGTCAATAAGGTTTCCAGTGACAGAAGACCAAACAGGATATCCTCTTTGGTCCTTTATCCTAGATTTTACTGATTATAAATTATAATCTGACTGATTAGTCAGAGGAATAGGCCACATTTTTCTGTATGGCAATTTAAAAGAATAACTTCAGATCATAAACATCAAGCAATTGAATTATCAAGCTCCCGCTTTAACTCAGCGTTAGCCAAGTATGTGCTTATAATTACTTTTTTTGCTTAGTGTCCTTCTTCCCACCTTTTAAGCCAACACCACTACACTGGAAACTTTTCTTTCACCATTACTTGAAAATCAAGCATGACAAAATGGGAAGGTTTTTCTAAACACTGTGGTTTTGTTCCAGGAATTCTAAGAGGGAATGTTTAGTGCTACCTACAGTGGCAAAATTTTGGTGGTGACGGTTTATTGTCAAACAGTAACTTAAATTATGGAAATCACAGAAGCATCGCAGTATAACTTTGAATCATCACATTTTTAAAGAAAGAGTTACAGTATGTATAACTGTGCAATCTATTATTAACAAACACAATTAACTGGCACAGTGTTTTTTACTGAAAACTTAATTTTAACTTCACAGTCAGTGACCAGAAGTAGCTTCTAACCATTAAAATTGTACATAAATATGGCTTCAACAAACCCTGCAGATGCTATGTTTGCAGAATCCTTTAAGAGTAGTTTATTTTTTTTTTCCCTAAACCCACATAAAAACATCCTGAACAGGAAGCTGGAATTGAATTTCACTGAGCCTCCAGAGGTGCAACCAGATTATATCCTCCTTCACATTTGTCACCACTCTGCACTTCTCATGAACCCTTGAAGCTATGGCCTCATAATAAAATTGTTTCCATCACCATACACGAAAGGCAATATGAAGACTATTTCAGTACCTGGTAACATGTTTTTCCTTTCTCTGACTCTGTCTAGTGAACACTTTAGTCCTCATAAAATCATAAAGTAATCTAGATCAGAAAGCCGTTCTAGATGCAATCTGGTCCAATGACATACTCAAAGCAGGCCTTATTACATTAAATTGCTCAGGGCCTCATTTGTTTGGGTCTTGAACGTGTCTGAGGACAGAGCTCCCACAACCCCTCTGGACAGCCTGTACCAGTGTTTCACCAACATCAAGGTAAAAATATTTTTTTTCTAACTTTTAATCAGCATCTCCCCTCCTGTAACTTGCATCTGTTACCTCTTGTCCTTTCATCCTGCATTTCAGAGAAGAGTCTGGCCCCACCTTCTCTACACCAACCTATTTGGTAAATGAAGTCACCAGTTTCTTACTCTTCAAGGACAAAAAGAATGTCAAACCCTTTTGTTTGTAGTCCAGCATTAATACTGAAGGCATATCTCTGCAAACTCTCAATTCAGACAGTGCTAAAAATTCTTCCAGATGTCACTATCATTAAATTACGAATCTAGCTGAAGAACTGAAATTTAAGTGATGCACAGCGTAGAAGTGCAGGTCAGGATGATGAGTGCTCAGCTAATTTTCTGCAGCAGATTCTATACTTTCAGCACTTCAGGCAATAAGCAATTCCTGAGCACCACAGCCCCTGGAATTTGGGTGCTTCAGATTCTATACTCCAGCCACGGAACAGAGAGCCACTAGACTCCTTCAGTGGTTACTGGAGGAGTCATTAAAGTAAAACTGAATTGCAGTACATGCGTCCAGTTACAATTTAACTTTCTCCTATTGAAATAATTCTTTACTGTTTAAGCAAATATGAATTGCCAACATATACATACTTCATGTAGGGTTATGATGATTTATATCAGCTAAGGGTTTGCCTGGCAAAGTGACATTTGTGTTACTCCTGGGACTAGTAGTCCCATTTTACGTAAATAACGCATACTGATAAAATTTGGGTCACAAAAACTACAGCAATGACTGCATACAACAAGTCTTCTCTGTGCAAGGAAATGTTTGAAATTATGTCATATTACGCTTTTGAACAATATGTAGGAAAGTTAAGGACTCCAAACCCTGAGCAATTAATCTGTTATTTTCTTGCTGAGATTTTAGGAGAAAGATTCAGACTTCTTTTTTGTTTTCATTAATGTCTCTTTTCTTCCTGTTTTCACTGCAACCTAGTATGCATTAAACTTCTGTGTTACACTTGTCTCTCTGAAATTTAAGCACCACGAGGAAGATAACTAAACTAAATGGCCAATTTTGATACAAGTCTAAGGGACTCTGGCAGATGGCACAATTTCCATTTTCATCCAATTCTGTCTATATAGAATAATGTGTAATTTAAAGTAGTGGCTGGTCTATTTTAAACAGTTATATAATCTCTAACACCTTCCTCTTAGTTGTTTTTCCTGCTGTATTTCTCTTATCAAGCTTTCTGGAAACTAAATTACATCTACTTCAGCATTTCTTATATCAGTTGGACCCTGAATCTATCAGAGGGTACACGTAAAAAGGCTATAAATAGCATATTCACAAATGCATTTGAAAATAAATAATCACTTGCTGAGGAGGATGGAAGAATTTAAATTATACCCATTCAGATTATCTCAAATGCAACTCTGACTGTTGCTGCTAATCTTTGAAGAGAAGTAATAATCCCATATGAATTCCCATGCCATGGTGTTTAAGAGGCATAAAACCAAAATGTGATATGAGACAGGACAAAGCACCAAGAGTACAAAGCTGAATAGTGCAATATATCATTTCAGAGCCTCCTAGTGAAACAGTATTTTCTATCTACTGTCCATTAATAAAAATATGCAACATCTTGAATAACTGTTGATAACTGTTATAGCATTGCATTCCCTGTTTAAGCAAAATACATGCTGGCCTCTCTTTGGAATGCTTTCTTTTACTCATAGATCTAGTCCTCTTGTGTAGTAGTCAAACATTTCAAAATACATAATATCTGCAGGTATCAGCAACAAACCATAAAAAGCACTAGCTTACTTGCCCTTGTGCTAACAGCCTAAACTGATTCCAGCAGTATATTGCAGTAGTCTGCAGGATTCTGGATAAAATACACTGTAGTTTTACTAAAATATATTTGCATTTTTTACAAGGACTGAAGTACAAACAGAGCCTAGATATGCCTTCTAGCTGTAAAAAAAAAAAATCCTCTTAGTCTGAATGGTAACTATTGTTTGTTAACTAATTGATCTGTAAAGCTGTTCTAGGAGCTTACAAGCACGTGACAATTCTGTGTATAAACTGTGGTGACTGCTCAGGAAACAGTCATGTTTAAGAGCAATAAAATGTAAATACAGTATCCCAGCTTCCTGTACACTTCCATTTGCCATATATCCACAAAAATAAATATGCTGACTGGAAATTTGGGTATTTCATCCTTGGCTATATTGATATTCTTCTATGAAATAATTGTGTACTATTACAAAGCCCTTGAGAGTTGTAAGGAATGTAGATACTGCATATTTTTGAGTCAGATTCTGCTCTCAGTTACAGAGATACACATTGAAGTAACCTCATCAAAGTCAGTCTATTACTCTGCGTTTGTGGCATTCTGGGATTAGACCCTGGCTCTGAGAATCTTATTTTCATGTGAGATTTGACATCAAATACAGTCTCTTTTGCCATTTCTTTGAAGCAAACAGATGATTATTAATACCAAATTTTAGTGGAAGATGCATGCTTCTACTGCCCTTTAAAATTCAAAATACATTTTGCTTCATGTTTTAGCTTAAAAGAATGATAAGATATCTCCACCATGCAATGAAATGGCATCAGTATATGGTAAAATTGCCATTAAATAACACTCACATCTGAAGGCAAAGCATAGCTTCTTTTTCTTTCTCTTAACACATGCATCCTAACACATATATAGGCCATCCTATGAATCATGCTGCAAATAGTCTGTATCACTGTGGTTATTCCATATAGTTATAAAGAAACATGCATATTAAGCACATTCAGTGATAAATTTAACTGAAACTCAAGAGGCTACCCACTGCATATTAGAACAAATATAACCTAGATTACATTTTTCCCCCTCCCATACAGTTTTCTGAACTGCTTTTGTTCAGAATTAACTTAAACAGCTTACCACTCATCCAGATTGGTTTTGAAGCTGTTTAGTTGCATGTAATGATATGTATACTCCTGCAGAGCCCACTTCAGCACCTCTTTAATCCTTAGCCAAGATTATGTAGAGTCCTACTCACTAACAAAACTGCTAGTATATTTTGCTTAATAACGTATTCATCATTTTATCAGATGCTAAATTTACCCACAACTGCAGCTAAAGCCCTCCGACAGCTCACATGAAATCATTACTCAAACTAGCCTGCCAGTTTTTCTAGTCTTACACTGTCTTCTGAGCTGTACAATGAAATCTCCCAGCTTCTCTTCAGTTGCTCTATCATACAGCAAAATAAATTCAGGCAAAGGTTGTTGACACATTTAACTGCTCTTTCATCTATTCCAGATCCTTGGCCATCAGAAGAGTTTATATCACCTGTAAAACCTAACTGCCTCCATGGAGTTAATCTGTACCTAGCTGATGTATAAAACTTAACAGGAATAGGACTTGCAAACAGCAGCCTTTTCTCTCTGCCCAAAATGTTGAAATATTTTTGAATATTTGCAAAAGTTTGTTTCCTGTAATATCCTACTAGTACTGTTACATACCTCAACAGTTTATGTGAGGATTTTTTAATAGAACAGTGTATTTTAAGCAAATATTATTGAATATCAGCAAATAAATGTTGGGGTTCTTAAACTGCAAACAAGAATATTCATACTAGAAACTTGACTCAGCTGTGACCTTTCAAAAGCAGCATAGGGAATGTGTCATGTGATTTGTATTTCTAATCAAAACATCCTGAATTCTAAATGGCAAATATTTGCAGTGGATTGCTTTTGTACAAGGTAGACACTCAGAGTTCTTGGAAGAAATTGTTCATACAGTACCATTAGTAAAAAAATACTGTTATGAAAACATGCATGATGCTGTGACAGAAACTGGGAGCTAAGAAACATAACTTGTGATCCACCATTACTCTATCCATTTTAGCTCTCTTTTCTAAATGGTAACACAAACCCAATTTCCCTTTGTGCCCTTACCTATAGATGAAAGGAGCTACTGTGGCAGTGTTGGGGTGACTGTATTGCTGTTGCTGTGGAAGCTGGACGACACCATTTCCCGTGCCTTGGGCACTGCTTGCAGCCATTGAGGCTGACAGAGCTGTGGAGGACCCTGGGGTGACAGCTGTGCTTGGTTCTTTCCCTTCAGAAGAAGCCAGACCAGAGGAAGGAGAAGCCTTCTCGCTAAGCTGAGATTTTGGTGTTGATTGGGACTGGTTTCCTTTTGTAGTCCTCAGTTTCTCAACCTCCTTACTTCCTGTGCATGCAGGTGAAGTGCTCTGCTTTGCTGTTGGCACCTTTGATCCAGGTTTTGGGATCCCACTAGAGGACGGTATTAAACTTTCCTTCTTGGCTGCTGTCGCCTTGCTTCCCTTTGGGATTAAGCTTGCAATTTTTGAGCTCTTCTTCGTAGATGTTTCAGTGACTGCGTCCTTCTCTTCCTTGACTGTTTTCTCAGTGCAAACTTTGTTTTTGTCCCTGTTCTTTTCCTCTTTGTCCTTTGGCTGTAGCAAAGACTTTTTATTGCTGAGATTTTTGCTTCCAGCTTTCGGTGGGGTTAACTTCGGTGATACTTTAGGACTGCTACTTGTGGAGCCGCCGCTGTTCACCCCACCGCTTAAGACATCCGCTTCACCACACTCTGAAAAGGTGTCATCCTCTCTCCCACTGTCACTGGGTCCTGAGCTCAGCGACAAAGGAGGTCTCAGAGCAGTTCTAGCATTAACCAGCTTGAATTTTTCCAGCATAGATTTTTGTCCAGATGAAGGGGGCTTCACAACTTCAGAAGGGGGTGGCTTGAGCCTGTCTGAGGATGGAGTAGGGGAGGTTGCAGGACTTGGCTGCTTCACGGACAGCATGGTAGAGGTTGCACTGTGTTTGACATTCATGGATTTGCTGCGCCAAGGTTTGCTGGCACTTGGAGAGGGTATGGCAGAGACCTGCTGCTGCCCGGTGCTGGTGGGATGCTGCACATTTCCATTCATGCCTGCAGATGGGTGAGGGCCTTTTGGTGAATCTGCATAAAAACCAGAAAACACCATAATGGTACAGTTATACTCCCACTTCCTGCTTGAAGATGATACCATACTCCTCTAGCATTTAAAACACATTTACAAGTGAACTATAATAAACATAATTTACATGTGTACGGAACAAGGAAGATGCTAATCGTATTTTTCCCTCCCCATCCCCATCACAGTGTCGTCCAATATTTCTATGAGCTCAAGACAACCTTGGAAACACCTTCCTTGTAATCATTTCATTATGCAAATTAAACATTCCAATTTAAAGAATTTATCTTTAGTGAGTCACAGAGACACTCTTCCAGTCACATGCTAATAACAAAACACTGAGACATGGAAGAAAAAAGGATGCTACAATATCAGAAGTAAAGCAAAGCCAGAGGAAGATCATTTTGATGCTTAGTGAAATTAAAACGTGCTAGAAAATGAAGGCTTTGGGTAGGAGGAGGAGAAGGAGTGAGTAATAGTGAAATTAAATGGATATGATTAATATTCATAAAAGCAAAAAATGGCAGGTCATGATACTTTTTTTTTTTCGTTCTAAATACGGTTCACAGCCTTCAATAGCTGACTTCAGGAACTTATCCCAGCACACTTTCTTAGATGAGAAAAAATATATATATCTCAACAGTTTCACCAGTGTCACTACTTGAAAGTTACAGTGATATATCATCTACACGGGTCCAGCAACAACAGCTGTTTTGGGCCTGAAGCTCAGGCAGGCACAGAAGGCTCATTTATGTTGCTCTGATACCTCCACTGCAGTTACATTGTTCAGGAACTTCAGTGAATCTTTAGAATGAGTAAGAGTCCTGAAATAGTCAAACTATGTTAATTGACAACCATCATTTTCAAAAAAGTCATCTAGCATTATTAAGTAAAGCAGACCAATGCACAAAGGGGCTAAGCATCTGTATGAAGCTCAGACTCGTCAGACACATCGGAGGAAACACTATTACTCTGGAGCACCAGAGCAATGAAGTGGTAATGGCAGTCAAATACGTGGTAGAACACTATTTCAGCAGGTGACATACTTTCTCTTAGAGTAACTAAGACTTCTCATTCAGGATTGCCAGTGAATTAGGCATAAGCCTGCCTACAGTATATCGAATTGGTATATCAAGTCAGTACTACACGGAAGCCTATGACACATGCAATGCAAACACAGTTTATGTAATAGCAAAAAGAGTGCCTGAGGTGTTGCATACACACATGAAGCCAATGTCATGCCTTGGGGTCCTCCTGAATAATATAGATGAGGACATTAAGACATTTGTCCATTCAGCACAGAGTATGACGTTACGCATCATTTCTATTTTTGCAGTCTCAGTCCTAAGGCTTAAGGTAGGTTTAGACTTAGGTGGTTTAGACTACCCACCTGGAAGTCAGAAGGCCTCTAATACACATAGGGAAGGGAGAATTTTGAGCATCCTGAAACGGCAACTGTTTTTTCTTTAACAAGGAGAATGCAAACATCCAAAATTTACCTCTCTAAATAGTATTAAGTTCTAGTTTAACAATGAAAACAAAAAAAAAAAAAAAACACAAAAAACCATGAATGAAAGTAACATGACAGAAATGTAACAGCTTTTACCTGCTTAGCACTATTAACAACTGGACCCCAACAGGCCAATCATCTCCACCTTCAATAGATGATGCATAATTTCATCTACCCAGAGCTTTTTGTGTGTTCCTCAGGCTGATATGCAAACGCCACAGCACCAAATGAGCTCGGTCCACCTTCACAGCAGGTTTCAAGCAGCTCTGGTGTGTTCAATTACTAGGCAAGATGTTAACTGCTAAGGGGTTGCCTCAGAGTACTTTTGGAACAGGTGAGGTTACAGCTTATTCCCCAGGGTTTCGGTAGCACCACACACATGGAGTAGCTCTACTAGGCAGCAGTAGAGCTGATCCTTCCCTTGTGACCAAGGCAGGAATTATGGCTGGGCCCCTGCTATTTTCTGGTGAGCCTCAGATCCTGGAAGAGAGCCTGGGGCCAACAGCAGCTGTTGAAAATTACTGCAGCCCTCAGGCTTCCTTAATTTATACCAGGGATCAGGCCTGTGGCTGATAGCCCAGGACTGCGTGTGCACAAGGACCTTCTTGCACACGTTTTTCCTTGTACTAAGCTTGCCTTAATTACACAAGAGGATTAGAGTCTTTAGCTATCCCAACAGTTTTGCAGAACAATACACTGCAAGAATCTGCAAGGCTAATGCAGAATACATGTAACAATCTGTGAACAGTGGGATGCCACTACACTCTGTTGTATTAATTCTGTCGTATTTGTATGGCTTCAGGCTATTAGTTTTACTGGGAAAAAAAAGAAATCTGATTAAAAAGAAGAATGCATGCCTTGCCATATTTCCTCATCTACAATATCAAACTTATCTATGGTGTGGAGAAAAGAAGAGCATTTACTATTTCATCAACAGCTTGTTCTGCTACATATATAGGAAAAAAAAAAAACAACCACAGGTTCCTGGAACCACAGGTACTTATTTGATCCTTATGTCACAAACCATAAACAGCATCAAAAAATTACAGAGAACTTTAATTTGCCTTTAATCTTCATTTTAAAGTTTATCCTTCATGTTTCTGCTAGGAATGTGGAGTGCATGCTCTCAAGAAATAATGAGGACCTGTCTGTATGTTTCAAGATGTGGAATAAACAGATTTATTTCTCTCCCCAGCCCCAAGGCATCACCTGAAGCTGCACATCATTCATTGCTTTTTGCACACTTCATTGGATTTGTCGTTATCTGTTTATTACATGAAATCTGTCCCCACCTTGTGGCGATTTTGATGCAGAGCAAACCCACCCTGTAACAAACATTTCCTATATCTATAAACTAAATTTTACAAGAACACAGTATTCTGTTTAGGACCTAATCCCCTTATTGCTGATATGAATAACCAGCTTGTGCTGAAAACAATTTACATTCTGTTTGAGAGCTCAGTGCTTCAGAGCTCAGCCCAACCTGCATTGGGAACCCCTGCTGTTCAGCGCAAGAAGAAATTTCTACTAGAACCCAGCAAGATCATGACAAAAAAAAAAAAAAAAATGGGAATTTTCAAGTCCACTTTTCATAGGCTGTTGCCCAAATAAGGGACAAATGAGGGGCCCAAAATACAATCAGCCTCCTCCATCTTCTTATCTGTGACCTTTGGTGTGTTCTGTGCTGTGGGAGAAGACAAGACCTTTGTGACAACAGCTCCTCCTTTGCAGAATTTTTAGTCAGTTAGTAGAATATGAAAGAAGTACAAGGGATTTCTATGAGGATTCTTGGAAGAATAGGAGGTCTATCTGGTGAGATCAAAAGAATTCAGCTTGTTCAACAGCCCCTTTCCATCTGTCCATGAGGAAGTAACTACCCCTTGTCAGCACAGGAAGAGAACACCACCAAGGGTAACCAGCAAAATACTGGCACCAGAAGAAATGTAAACAAATTAGCTATAGTTATACATATCGCTCACAGATGAACAACAATTTACATCATCACGCAATGAAGTTCAAGGACAGAGTTTCTCAGAGTTGGTATGGGGAAAATAACCAAATACTGTTGAAACTGCATTTGGATAATACATGAACACTGTTTTATATTATTAAATTATACTGAAAAGCAGGCAATTAAACTCCGTGACATAAAGTCTCTTATCAGTGTTCAAATACAGTATTTCAAAGGTCTAAAGTATAAATATTTGTTATTAAAATTTGAATTAAAACATTATTTCCCTGCTGGACTCAAAATATATGTGGTATACACCTTAATGGCAATGTAGATAATTACTTTATTCAAATAGTTTCATTTGTATGGTTTTATTTTAATCTATTTTATTAAATCAGAAGGAGATAGATGTGATGTGACCTGGAAAACAGATATGCTCTTTGAAATCAATTCATAATCTTCAAAGTCCAGAAAAAAAAATAAAATCACCTGACTAATGCTCAGATCAGCTCACTAATGTTCCACAGATGAGTATCTGCTACTGGCGTGTTTATTGTTTTGATGTGTTCTCTGTTCCTGACTTAACCACAGATACACACAGTTACCTGTGTCACAGCAATAGATTGGGTCTGTGGGTGAAACCTGGGCTGTACTCAATAAAGAGCAAACCTGCATTTGGGCAAGGGGGCTAGGTTTCTTACTGGGTGAACTATTCCCTAATCGACATTCAAAGGAGAGAACATTAACAACACACTAAATAATGAAATACTAAATAAAAGGCCCACATCACATCATATTCTGGTTCACCTTCAGGTCTCCTTTAACTCTGACTACATATCTATTCCCCACTGTGAGTTGGAAAATGTGTTATGGAGGAATGGATTTCAAGTATTACTTATGAAAAGATTAAAAAAAAAAACCTTATGCAGTATATCTTTTCTGAGGTCTCCTTATAGCACACACAGAAAGGTATACAGCAGATATTAATGTATGAAAACTGGTCTGCTCTTGAGGAGGTCTAGAGGTCTCAACCTCATTTACGTAGTGCAAATCATCTCTGTTTCTGCTTCAGTTTATGCAGCCCTAAAGCAGAATTACAAGCTATAAACTATAAGATCAGTGTCTCAGAAATTGGAATATATGGACCATTCATTCAGTAGAAGCCATAAATTTATCTTACTCCAAGCATCTGCATCAGAAATAAATTTTGAAATATAAGCTTCATTATATCTGCTGCATTGTAAGGGAAAATCAGCTTTCACATGTTTAGTGACAGGTTTTTTTTTTCAAAGAGGTGTTTGTCATTATTACTATTACTATTGTGAGAATCGATGTTTGTTTAAAAACAAAATTCTTCAAAAAAAACTAGGTCACAGAACATCCTCAAATATAAAAAAAATAAAAATTCTACTTGGAAATTTCATAGTAATATTAAAAAAAAATCTCTTAGGGTGTTATTAAAAATATTACTTCACTATCCTTTCATTAACAGCAGTCATTTTCTCTAATTAATGTCTGCTTTATGCTCTAAACCAAACTTGTATTCAGCTTATATTCTGAGGTAAAAGCAATGTTCTGCCATCCGTTCTTCTGTTTCAAAAGAAAGGAAAAAGAGCAGACAGAAACATCACAAATTTAGTACTCTAGTTATGCAACATTACATTTTATATATCCTGTAAAATGAATTGAACGGTTATACACAAACAAAGCCACCCTTTATCCTCTTGCAAGTGATGACTTCACTAAAAACCTCATTAAGTTTCTTGTTCTCTGCTGTAAATAATCAAGAAAGTAAAGAAATCCACCATGCAAAAAGCCACACAATTGTGCAGTGCAATGCAAACTTCAGCAGTCAAAAGACAGTTTAATCATAGAATCATAGAATCCTTTAGGTTGGATTCCAAGATAAGAATATTAATATCTACAAGCATATCTCACCTGGAATCATTTCACTCTCACATATTTCAGTAGCACACTTAATGTCAGCATTATGAAGCAATTCTAAAACCTAAACTGCTGTACATACCTTCACTCAAGCAGCCACATCTCCTACTTCATAACTTCACTACTGTATTTGTGAACTATACAGTATCTGCTCAGTTTTCACTCTGATCTCTTCCTAGTCTTAGCCTGGATGTCTTGCCCTAAACAAGTCCTTGATGAAATAAATCCCACTATGGAACTATCTAAAACATTCAACCCTGACAGTAAAAATAAAGAAATAACTATTGAAAGGATGGTTTTATATCTTCAGATACAGCTAGGGGCAAAGTGTGTTCATCAGAATTTTGTAAAAAAAAATCTGGATAGCTGCCTGTTGCTTGGATGAAGAACATTCACTGCATACTTGTTCCTCCCACAGACCCCAAGGATGCAAATGGGTACTATGTATATTGTATCATTTTCAACTGTATTCTAACCCAAAGATATGAATAAAATGCTGTTCATTACACAAAGGGAGAAAGAAGGGGGAGAAGGGGCTGGATTAGTTACACAACTCAGAAAGCTCGAGTTTTACGTTATTCTTTCAGAGATAAAGTTTGAAGAGGCACATTTTCCAGGAAGGCAGTGTCCGGGTGGGAGAAACGGAAGGACACAGAGGACTCGGTTTGTTTCCATAAGGGAAGTTCATATTAAAAGGAGACAATAAAACAGGAACACTGAATTCAAATCCCTGCAAAATTTCATTCCATTTGACTTAATTTCTAATCCTCTATTCAGACTTATATACACATTAGGTAAGGTTCTGAAGGAATAGATGCATGTAATATTCTGATTCTTCTCCATTAGAGGCTAAGATGCAAAATCCCCTGGAAATTATGGCAGTCTTCCTTTGGGTATGAGTAAACCTGAATATGGACCAAGATTATAGGCACCCAATATGGATTAATTTTTACTTCAGAAGGTTAAATTTAATTATAACCTTTTCAAAATTTTCAGTTCTGAGCTTTAATCCCAACTCAACCAGAAGTCCTAATTCAGTGCCCTATCTCTACAGGTCTTCCATACCAAGTCCAAACATTATATTCACTTCTTTGATCCTTGTGGGTGGGTTCTTCTGGTGACTTTTTTTTTTCCCCTCTTGTGTGTTATGTAGAGTAAGCTTAGTAACTTTTCATCACTTACCTTTTTCATTTCCATTTGCATATTGTGGAGGCTTGTTTTTGTCAATGCTGTTAAAGCTCTGGCTTCTCCGATTTAAATTAGAAGCTCCCTGGACTTTGGTACTGCTGCCTGCAGCTGGCACCCTTGAGGGTCCTGGAAGCCTGAAATGGTATAATCAGAAATCACCTCATTTTATGTCAAGTCACATATAAAGGAGGTGGTAGGCAAATATCAGACCAGAATTTAAAACCAACAACTGAAAACAATGATTTCAGGTAAGCAACAATGAACAGGAGCATTCAAATAAGTTAGACTCCACAAACAGAAGGAAAAGCTTATCCTTACACACACAAAAGGGAAAAAGATGCTTTCCAGAGTCACAAGACATATAAGAAGATGCTTTGCATTTGCTGTTAACATTGCTAAAACAGATTCACCTTAACAAATCATTTAAGTGCAATATCAATTTTTATTTATAAGCTTTTATATGTAAGCACAACAGTAGATAGTTGAGAATTGTTTTGTATCTTTCACTCTAGTAAATGTTTCACAGGTGTGTTTGGCATAAAAACTGGCTTCTTAAGTTATATTTGGTTATTTTTCAGAGGCCTATTGGCTAAAGCACTTCCACCTTACTGTTTTAAATGAAAAATATTGAAAATACATATTTTAACTAAATGCTACATATGCACATATACGTTTTAGAGGGTATATAATGTAGACTATACAGTGCATTTGTTAGTGTTTGCTGCCACCATCTGAACCTTACTGTGTGGCTATGCTAAGGAAAAAAGTATAAACTGCTGCTGTCCCTGGCGTGTGTAATCTTGTACCTTCTTTCTGTCTGAATCTGTTTTCTGATGTAAGATTCTGCAGTACCTGCTTAATTCAAACTTTCTGCAGCATCTTTTGGAGCACCCCCACTCTTTTCCAGTTTTGTTTTCTGATAGATGAAATGAAATGTTCAAACCAGCAACAGGCTTTTGCCATAGGAGAAGATTATCCCCCTTCTGTTTCTCACTTATTGGATTGATAAGATTGATTATTTTAATAGTGGCAATACAAATTACACCTGAGTTATTGAATTCTGTTAGTTTCACCAGATTATGAAAGAGCAGCATCAGAAGGGAGAAAAAAAAAAAAAAAAAATCACATTACAAAGGATTACAAAACATAATTTCTTCCAAACTTTGTTGTTGTTGTTTAACACGCTGGTATATATAGAAATGTTCAAACCATTTTATTTTCATTAGTGAACATATGTAAACAGCTACATGTTCTCTTCCTTTACCAATTTAAGCCTCAGAGAGCTAATCCATTAGTTATTTTTATGGCTCATTCTGGCCGCCAGCCTGCCCTGCTCGTCTCTGTGCCGAGCCCAGAGCAGACTGTCTCTGCTCTGCAGCTGTATGCATGCTAACCTTTACTGTGACCCATGAATTCGAGTGATCTTCTGTTCCCTGAAGAATGCACTAAAACAAACTTAAAAATCCATTTGCTTCTTTTCATTACCCTAATTTGACAGGCAGTAAGAGCCCTTAGATCGTTTGTCAAAGGTAATGAAAAAAGCAATGAGAAGACATGTGCAACACTGGAAACTCATCTGTTCAGTTAAAATATAAAATAGTTCTGCATATATTCTGCATGCCAGAATTCGAGAACGTGCCACAGTAAGCACATTATACATGAGGTCATTTGCTCTACACACTTTCCACTTTACCTCATTTGCTGTCTTTTTTAATTGAATTCAGGTTATAAATTGCTCTTCCAGAATCATGTTAAGCAGCTAAGGAAATGCAAAGAGGAGAATACAAATAAGGGACAAGTCACATACCTCTGAACAGGCTTCGGAAACACTGCCACAGATTTAAAGTATTAGACAATAAGACTGTTAACCCCGACATGTTGAATGTAGACAAGACAGGAGCATCAGCAATAAGGAAAATTGAAGACCTGTAAATGTGCAGGTGCAAAGCAACTGGACCGTGGTATAGCTCATCCCAAGCTATCACCAGCAACTCAAATTGTGTTAGTGCGCTGTACTGCAAAATGCAATCTTTATTGTAGATTATGCAATTAAAAGTTCATTGTTCTCACCAATGAACTCTACAGAAAAGGTATAATTAATGAACACATTAATTATGCCCCCCCCCAAGAAAAGAAAAAAAAAAAAGAAAAAGCTAGAAACAAGAGTAAGCTTTAGATCTCAGTTTCTTTCTTCTGCAATCTGACTTGTAGATTTTAGTGCTCATGGAAATGATAAACTAAAAGTACTGATGAAATCTGAAACAGGTCAGCTCCTACACACAGCTCTGTCAAATTCACTGCCAAAACAAAGCACTTCATTAGTGGTGACTATGTGCAGGCTACTCTTGACAGAGCAGAAGTCCTGCAAGTGGTGCATTTTTCTGCTCTATTTTGCTTCTGAGTGACCTTGTCTCTGTAAAGTGAACCTTGCAGGTGGGTTTGCAATACATGCAAAGCATCTAGTGGAAATAGGGATGGTCTCCCAAACTTCTTTTCACTCATGACTAAGGTAAGGATTTGAGCCAGAGAGTAGAGAGAGCACTAAAATCACCAACTAATCCTTCACATCCAATACTTTACATGCAGGGTACAAAGATGCAGGATACATAACAACCAGAAATATTGCTAATATACAGTACAAATCAGCTCCTTCCAGTCCATACAAGGCTTTCCTGTGGCAAAGCTCATTGTTGCAAAGCTTGCACACATAGCATAAATACACATTGATTAATGTCTGCTTATGTCCAAAGGATAAAATATCAATGGGCATATACTTGCTTGAGTATCACTAACAAGCAATAAATTAGAGATATTTAACTGACCTAGAAGTCTTTTTTTGACTGGTTGCAATTCCACTGTGATTAGACTGAGTTGCATATCTGGCTGTGAGACTGTATGAGAAGAAACAGAGAAATTGAATTAAAGAATTTCTTTGAACATGTACAGAAAGAACACACCAGCAAACTATGAGTTAATGAATGTAAATTGAACATGGATAGTAAACACAAATTAACTGGCAAAAATATGAAATAATGCAAACACACGGATTTCCATGAGAGATGCAATGTACAGATTATGAAATAATGGAAACTATTGTAACTTGTCTCATTTGCTAGAAATTATCTTAGGAAAATACAATGTGGGCAGATTTCCACAGTGAGTGAATTGTTCAAGTCTAGCTCAAGTCACACATAATCCACCTCAAAACTTTGTGCCTTTTTTTTTTTTCATCCACAAAAAGTACTAAGCACAAATATACACCTACTAGCTTCTCCAGCAACCTGCCTGGGTTCAAAATCTGGCAGTTGGAAGCAAATTTGGTATAGCAGATCCAATGTGAACTCAGAAAAATTCCCACTTTAAAATGATGATCCTCCTGACAATAGAACTATATGGGATAACTAGCCCATCATAATTTTCACTGCTGTTACAGCAGCACAGGTCATGTGATGTATTGCCCAGGCAATGAATCAGAGTCTTCATCAGGAAAGCCCTGATATGTGCTTATAATCAGTGCTATGTTCCATAGGAAAATGCACCTTTATCTATCAAGGTACCCGAGCAGTGTTTCTGCAGCAGAAGGTATGCTGTGCTACAGGGTTAAAAAATGTACGTTCCTTTTGACACCCAACAATGCGTTATTACTAAACAGCAAATTTATGCCTCTATTCTTTCAGACATTTGCATAGGAGATATGTCAAATGTGAGGCCAAGGTAAGGCCTTCTGCCAGACAATTTCAGTCACTATAACAGACAGGTGCATCCTTTGGGATCCACACAGCCTAAGGATATGGACAGGTGCCAAAGCTAGGTGCAATCACAACACCACATTCCCTGCATTATTAAGGAAGTGAGGGAGAACAGAGTAAGCAGAAACTCTGATAGTCACAGATGGTTTTTTTCCTCTTACAGTTCTAGCAGTTCTTCTGAGTAACAGCAGATTAGAGCACTGTGGCATGCTCTAGTCCCAGATTTATAGACGGGCAGCACTTACAAGGGATATTTGATGGTATCGAGTCTACCAGAAAAGTGTTAAGCAATTTCTGCTAGTCCACTGAAGCAGACAGCCATCAGATGGGAGAAGACCTAAAGGGAGAAAGGTCATCCCATACTGGCACAGCAGTCCTGCAAAAGGCCCAGGGAAAGGCACAAATCAAAGCACAATGTGAGGCTTGAATGGGATACACAATTATCGTTAGTTTACCAAACTAAACTCCAACATGGGGCTGAACATTGTCTCTGTGCCTAACAATTACAAATAGTCCATATGCACAGGACAAATATACAAAAAGGAGAGTACTTCAGTCTTAAGAGGAAAAGGGAATCATTCTACATAAAAAATCAGCATTCAATTCTCTAACATATATCTTCACATTAATGCTGACAAAGTGCTCTTTTATACGACCGTAGATTCTGTGGGAATTGTAATAAATTATAATTACAGTTTATATATTTTTATCTATCTAGTCATCAGTATATTGCATTATATTTCACTTACAGATATCTTCCTTAATAATATCTGGACACAGGATGCAAAGGCAACATGGAATGTTTTGCTGAAGGTGCTAGATTTGTGCTGACAAAATAGCCGGGTTTTTATAAGATCTTCCACTCATGTTTTTTGACAATGTATTTAAAATGAAGGAATATAGAAATGGTTAGCTGATTATCTACGTTGAATAAACTAGGTTTGTGAGAAAAATGGTATGTCAAATAAAACCTTAGTACACTGATGTTGTAAAAGGTAAAATGATACACACTGCAACCAACAGGGACAGTGAGCTGGAAAAACAGAGTGAATAGGATGCATCTTAACCACTGGCTGAAAAAGGCTGGAGGCCCTGCATAGCACAGCTTTTCTGATTCACACAACACAACTCCAAAGTAGCTGGAAACATCAAATAACTTAATCTCAGTGATGTTGCTTAGTTGTTGATAAGGTAGCCCACAGACAAATGGGAGTCTGTTTTTGTTTAATTTTATTTTCTACATGAAGCACCTATTTGAAAGTGCTTGCTAGAATGCTTTCCTTCCATACTTATTACTTGTGACTCTATCCACTAGCAAATTCATGAAATGCCAGCCTACAGACAGCTTTTAAACTTTTCAAAGAGGCTTGAAAAGCATTGATGGATGTGTCATCAGTAAAGCATCATTTCCACTATGACTGAGTAAATTTATTTTCTAAAGTAATGTGACAAATGAAAGGGAAAAAGATAACTTTAACAGCTCATAAACCAGGTGCATCGAGTTCCTAATGACTTTAGGTTTTCCTTCTCAGTTAGCACTGGAGACTCTGGACCCATTAAAGTTTTGTACAGATGCCCGTTCCCCAGCTACTGGCTCCACTATTGCAGATGAGAACTGCAACACATCTAAAGTCTAGCCACTCTTCTAAACATATAAACAAATATGTACCTGCTGCCCTTCATCCTACCAGAAAATTGTTTGTGGGTAACATCTGGCAACCAGGAAAATAAAACTCTTTCACTTAAAACAGCCATTTTTTATGCTTGGAGACTGAGTCACAGAAATGTTTAATAAATATGTGCCTTCATTACAGCAGAAAATGCGCATTAACAAAACAGACAGTAAAAGTTTAACACTCCGGCATTTGGGACAAGGAAGGGTTTATTTGTGAAAGGATAGGAAAGAGGGATTTCGAAAGCTTCTAGTTTTCAGCTGCCTGCTCACAAGACCCGTTCCACTGCCACAATACTCCCACTAGCAGTCTCCCCCAAGATGGCAACAGCTTTGATTCCTCAGAGGAACCACAGCAGTCACCTAAAAAGCCCAGCCACAGTACATTGGCAGGAAAGGGACACAGGAACTACAAAGGAGACCAAACTCGACTGCAGAGCCAGCAGGAAACCCTGCTGCTCCCGCAGCTACAGCCCTGTTATCACAGTCCTCAGGACAACTGCATCACGAGACCTAGGCCAGGAACAGGCCTCTGACACAATGCTTAGCTCCCCCCTCCCACCTAATACATAGGGGAAGTGAAGGCAGGTGCTCTGGGTTAAGCAAATGCTCAAAAGAAGTAAGGTGCTTCAAACACATTTAATCCAAAATCCTTAGGAAAAAAAATGGACTCTTCAAACTGGTTTCCAGGTGGAAATGAAGCCCCCATCTTTTCTGTCACAAACCACAGAAACACTAGCCGACACAGCAGATACGAGACAGTGACACTGGGTAATTCCTGTTGTTGGTCCCTTGGTTAAATGCCCTGAGAAAATGGAATCAACTGGCTGAGACTGCACAGAAAGGCAGTTAAACACAGAGGTAGCTGGGATAGTACTGAGAAAGAACCTGCAGAGATGTTAAGGATTGACCAGCCCCTGAGGTGCTGACGGGGAACATCACAGCTGCACTACAGCCATGCTGGTTGCAGGAACCTGGGCTCTGTGCTGGACCACGTGGCCGTAGAGCACAGCCAGTTGCGCCGGGGAGCTATGCACCCTGCTCCACTGAGACAGAGAGCTGTGGGGGGCCATGCAGCTGCAGGCTGGATAGAGGGCTTCAGAGATGGTCCTCTAAGGTGCAGAGAAACCCAGGAAGTCAATATATGTTACAATGCTAAAGGTTCTTAAATGCCCTCCCACTGAAAGTGAAGTGAAATATTCAGCTGAAATGGGCAAATAAGAACAAAGACGATGAAGAAGGAAGGCAAGGGACTACTCAAAACCAGACTAAACTGCCAGAAAGTCTGTCTTGCTGCTATACAAATAACACGGTGTATTAGGAAAGAAGCAGCTCCTTGGAAGTGTGTATACCACATAAAGCTGAAGGATTGAGCTCCTATAAACCTGGATACAGAGCATGAATCAAGCTGAAGTATTTTAATCTCTTTCTTCAAAAGGTAACCCATGCAGCGTCACACTGAATACCATCTACTTTTTATTAACAAACTTTCAAAAGATCAAAGGGATCATGTTACATCACACTGTCATTTTCCTATAATGTTAAGAGTCACACGGTGGTTCTAAAATGCCAGCTGTGTGATCTGTTAATATTAGACAAAAGGAAAAGGGGTTTGTAGTATGTAATCAAAGTCTTTACCTTACTGGCATACTTGAATTTTAATATGCTGTTGGTCTTACCCAGTGCTTTTACATCACTGAGGTGACTGCACTCCAGAACTGTTCAAGACTTTTGTAATATAAAAGCTCCCTGATAAAAAATTAGTTTGAAAAAAACACATGTAAAAATTTCCCGAGAGGATCTTGATTGGGTTATACAATTTTTTTTCCTTTCTTAAATTTCGTTTTTAAAACAAGATGCTTGGCTGTATAATTCTCATCAGCCTGCCTGGAAAACAGCACAATCAATAATATTTTAAGGTCCACCTGACTCCAAATCCCAAATGTGTCTGGAGAGGTGCCACAGGAAACAAGTTTCCAGGCTTCTCACCATACCGAACAGTCTGGGCAGGTAAAAGATCCCTGATTCCTCAAATGGACAGCCAAGGAACACTGAGAAGGAAACAAAAAAACCCCTGAATTTTCCCCCAAACAATATTTTAAAGACTTTTCTTTTGCATTGTGAGCCCAGTCTTGATGAATATACTTCTATCTACATATATGCATCTATCAATCTTCATATATATATAAAATGTCATTCATTTATATATAAATGTTATACATGTATGTATATTTTCTAGATATATATTTTTTTTTTAAATTGTATTTTATAGATGTATCTAACACAGTAACACATATGTATCTTTTCATTCACAAGAGGAACTGTCTATGGCTAAGGCAGTTCTACCTCATACCGTGTCATCTGTTCCATATTAGGTGGACATTTCTCCTTTCCACTCTTTGAACTTCTGCCATCTTATACAAGAAGTCTGGCTCCAAGTGATTCAGGCTTGGAGGTACAAGTAAAATTGTGTTTTCAATATTTTCCTCTTTTCACAGCTTATAAACCAAAATACACATAACCCAGTTTTGTAAGAATATGCAAAACTTGCAGAACATGTTGACTTGTAATAAGAACAAAACGTCTGCCACAGTGATCATACCTTTCCCACCCTGGTCCCAGTATTTGTAGCACAGGTATTTTGTGGAATTTAATGAAAGAATATATGAATCACAACATCAGAGAAACAAAGAGGATATCAACAAAGTAATAAATGTGCTACTTAGATGCTGTGCTAAACCTGACCTGTAGCTCAGCTAAAATAAGGCCATAGTTTAAAACCCACTAATTTCTCTGAATAAGTGGATAACAGTGTGCTGCTAGAACTAGGACTAGGCCCTTAGAGACCAATCATACCTTTTAAGACCTTATCTCCATACCATTTGTGATCTTGCACTAGAGCAAAATTATATCAGATTTTCTGCACAGAAAGGTATGCCAATATTCTGTCTCACAGTTTGATAAAATAAGACTATAACAAAGTCCTCTCCTAGAGGAAATGAACGATGAGGCGCCATAAAGCCTGAGGCTGTCACTTCTATCCTCTTTGTCTCTTGAACCTTTCCACAGATTTCCACAAAATCCACATTAATCAACAGATCCTATAGTATGGTTGCGATTGTTATAAACCTGCATCAGCCAATTATCACATAGTTAAGTGTGCTTTTATTGGAAGTATTACAGTACATTTCTGTAAGCATTTTGTTTAATCTCACTGAGTCTAAAATAGTATATGCAATATGAAGAAATTAAAAAAGAGTCTACCATCATTTCAGCTATATTCCCACAAGCATTTTCAAAAAACCAGGCCAAACTACAAATGTATATATAAGTGATTTTTCAAAGCTGCTAATTTATCTCTTGTAAGGGTGGTCAATTTTAAATATAGCAAGAACTCAATTTTTAATTTTAATTTAATCCATTTTCTATGGGCAATAATTGTCATAAACAGCGCTGCCTGTGTTTCTTTGGAAGGGTATGGATTTATAATTTTTCTTTGTCATCTTCTCCGTAGCAACTGCAATGTGCAATGATATTTCTTTAACTGATATCCGCAAAATAATACGTAGAAAATCACATTTGCTGCACAGTCTGTGAAAATATTAAGAGATAAATGTTGATATAAAGGACTAACAGTAGTAAAGAAAGCAGCAGGACAAATATAAAACTATGACTTATATGAATGCAAGAATGCAAGGAAAAGACTGTCACATTGCTGTGAAGGTATCTATTCAGGAATAAATAGGAATAAGGAAAGAACATTTTGCTTCAGAACAGGTAAGAAAATTAAACACAGGACAAAAGAAGGAATGAAGAACACCAATTCAAAATCCCATTGCACCTCACATTTATTTAAATTTCATTTGCCATATGAACAAAATTATAGGCAACCTCAAATGTTTGCAAGACACCAGAATTAAAAAAGGTGGCAGGCCCGGGGAAGGAAAAAATGCATGGTCACAGTTGCATAAGATCTCATTTTCAGAGAATGAGAAGAATTAAGGAATCTTTATGGAGACTGAGGGTAGAGCAACAAAGAATGTCTGGAGGGAAAACAGCTACATCACAAAGCTTCTATTCCTTCACAGGGAAATATATGAAAAGTGGGATTCAAATGCTACAAGGATGAATAGAACACTTCCCATTAAACTCTACATGATCTGAATTAGCAACAGTGAAAATCATGGACCAGGTGCATAAAAACTGAAATATAAAAAGTATTGAATAGGAGGGGAGACAAGTGCCAGAAAATAAGAACAGCTGAAATGCACTGAAAGAGAATCATCACTAAAGTGAATTAAAATACCGTATAAGCATACAACAAGAAAGGATGACAGTTGCATTTTGAAAGGCAAAAAGAAAAGGAAGCAAAGAAAGAAATACAATTCTTGAGCAGATGACAGGGGTAATTTATAAACAGGAGAACTCAGTGTAACCAAATGTCACAGATTCCTAAAGAAAATATTTGGACAAATATCAGGTACTTTGCAGAGAGGAAAAACTGTAGAATGTACTAAATAACACACAAGGGCAGGTACCCACTAGTAAATGACAAGTTTTTCAGGATCCAGACCACAGAATTATGTAAGAAGGTAAAAGATATAAGCAGTTTCTGAACGTATGGTAGGGAAGTGGTTAAACAGGAGATGAAAAGTTAAAAAAAAATCTTAAAAACTATTGAGAGGCCATAAAATACTACATAATTTACATTTTTATATTTTCTATCTAGTAGGTGCTATATTATTGCTATAGAAAAGATGAGTTGTTTTAGAAACTGAAAGTCTGCTTTGAAATTTTTTCTCCTTATTTTAAGCTTAAGAACTATTATTAGATACCTTTGTATCTTCTTATCTTAGAGAGGATGAGCTACAGTGAAGTATGTAACAAATACATTCTTGTTATTGCATTGTTCTGCCTTCTCTGTGTGAAGGTTATTAGAAAGGTTAGTCATTTCCTGTCATCAAAAAATATGGAATTTCTAAGTCTCTCAAACAAATCAGAAGTATGTATTATGAAACTTCAAATAGTGCTGATGCATTTTTGCATGCTATTTCAAAATATAGCCATTAAGGTGAATTTTAGGGGGAAAAAAATTGCTAATGAAACTACGGTAGTAATATTAACATATAGGAACCAATGAAACTGTGTTTTACAACTTTCTCTTGGTATATCACATCTGTAGCCCAGAAAACTCCCAAAACTGCATTAATTCCCAGCATGTGATGACACATATCAAGTATGTAAATTAATTTCATAGCTATGTGTGGTAAACAAATATATAGTGCCTATTACAGGCACTAATCTATTCTCTATTTCAGGCAACTCAGCATTATTAAAAATAGTCTATTTGCTTAGGTAATGATTTAATTGGTACACGTTATGTTTAAAAGGTACCATATATTTTAGTTACTTTGACTTCAGGACAATGAAGATGAAGATGAAGGAACTTCCTGAAGTTCCTTTCATTGAGAAACATGAGGACTCTTATGATTGTGTCTTTGAGTAGAACAAAATGGGGTCAAAGCTGTTTTTTGAGATAGAAAGATAGCTCAGTTCAAGTAAAATTAAATCCCTAAGGTCCATTTGAAGGTCAGCTGCAGACCTTGGTACAATCACATTGAGCTATTCATTCTGCATTATCTCCCAGAAGCATAAAAATACATCAAATTACACTAATAATTTGTATGCTTAGTTCCCTACTGGAAAACAGAGGACACAAAGAAGAAATAAAGCTTTTCCTAGTTTTCCTTCTTTGCAGTCATTAGATAATGATTCTGTAGTGGGAAGAGTGGGACTAACCTACCTGTCTCACTTCACTACAACTGAGTGACTAGAAATCACAAGAGCTAAGGACAGTGAAGAGACTTGGTTCATTGCTTTCACTGCCATTAGCCAAGGAAGACACAAGACTATATACATACACCCCATTTTTTAGCCCATGTCAGGGCAATGCACACGGTATAGACTGTTAAGGTTATATTTTAAAACTTGAAAGCACAGAAACAACAGCCTTTTTCTAAACTGAGAGTGGAGTAACCAAGACTGTCATACAGATTGCCAGTATTCTGGCATGGATCTATTTAAATTCATGAACCTAACCACTACATTTGCATTACTGTATTTCACACAGCACAAGCTGTGTGTCTAATATATTTCATTTTTCCCTCAGTATTTCTGAGCAGGATGCAACATGAAACCCAGTTCCTTGCAGTAGTTATATATGCAACTGCCTGTAGAAACCAGCTACCTAACTTTGTTTATACGCCTAGGAAAACCAGGGTGCTCTTTTAATATAACATATTTAACAAAATCCATCTGGACCTCAAGCTGTGCTCATCATTCCCGTACGTGATAAAATAGTTTGTCCGTCTTGGGGAATTTTGCTGACAGCTTACTGAAACCAGTTACTGCCTAATCCATAAATGAGACAGAACTTCTTTCATCTACATGTGTTTTCTCTTAGTATCTGGGTGGTTGAAAGATCATCACTGCAGAAAGTTTAGATGTATTGCTGTGATAACGGAATCCACTAGCAAAGCGAAGCATAAAAATATAATGTAACCATTGTTGTCATCTATCTGTACTGACAGATATAAATAAGGCCACCAGCACTGTGCTTTTTTAACTAGATCTCAAAGCTGCAACAAAGTCATAAGTAAAGTCTCTACCTCACATTTTGAAGTATTCAATTTCCACAGTTAGTCATACAAGTATATAGGCAATTTTAGGATAAAAAAAAATCAGAAAATGTATCTAAAACAATTCTCTCCCTTAGGTTACCATTTATTACCACAGATTTTTCCACTATTTGTCTAAATAATTTTAAGAGTTTTTATACTTAGTGGTATGAAGTTATAAAACTTCCATAAATAAAGTATATTCTTTACAATGAAATTTTACTTACCAAAAATCAATTTCCTTCATTCTTTTTACGTTTCATTTAATTTGAAATGTTGCTCTCAGCCCTAGGATTAGATAGGCTAGTGAACTCTTTCACATGCAGAGACTTGTTCCCCTTCTGTGTGCACAATTTTCATAATTCTGAGCTTGGTTATGGACAGATTACATGGGATTAGGAATGTTAAAGTATTGCCACACTGACCAATTTTAGGTAACTTTGTTTGGAGCCTGCTGTAGAAAATTCATTATCCTTCTATGCAAACTTTACAACAAGAGGAGACAGAGGTACCTCCAGAAATCAATTTCGTTACATTCCTGATCTGTGTTTTCTCCTGTAGCAGACACTGATTACCTAGTCATCGAAGGAAAACTACCTCCTGAGTTAAGACTCCTGATGTCCCCATTTCTGCACAAATGTAATCCTGTCAGTCTCATGATATTCTGATTATAACTTTTCCCTAGGGCTTGTTTGTTTACCATTAAAAAAAACCCAAACAAACAAACAAAAAAACCAACAAAAACAACCAAGCACAAAACAAAACAACTGGCTATGAAAGCTGTAGAGTCTGAATACCATTTTCTGTGCCTGTTTCAGCTTTTGTTGACAGAGGGCCCAAACACTCTTTCACTGAAGCTGATAGTGAAGTAGGTTGACTTCAGTGGCATGTGGAACAGGCTCAGACCCAGTAATGATCACAGACATTATTCCCAATGCCATCATAACCTGGAAATCAGGTTGAGAATACCATCGTTGTCATCGTCATCATCATCATCAGGACCAGTCTGATGTTAAAGTCCAGTTAAATACGGAGACTGGGACACTAGCTCCTTACATATAAAGACAAAACTTCCTTGGTCTTCAGCAAGTCCTGAATGTTACCACTTCTGTACCCTGATGACCTTCTGTATGACTTCTCAGAGGTGTTTCCCTCTCTTATGTGTAATGTGTATTTCTCTCTGAAATGGTGGAGAACATCAACATTTCATACTTATGTAATCAAGCACACGCAATACCTTTTTACCTCCTAGGAAATCAAGTTAAAATTAAGCAATGTGCTTACTATAGCTTGTCTGGAAGCAACAATGAAGATAACTTTTCCAGTGGAACAATCTAAGCTGAAGTAGCAGAAATTCAGATGTTTCAAATACTTAAATTACAACATGAAATGTGATTGCTTACTGAACTTTTTAGAAAAGTACCAAGTCTATTAAAAACATCAACCTTTTTCAGTATAAATGTTTTGGTTTTGCTTCCATGTCCATACACATATAAACAGGTACATAAATGTATACAGTGCCTCAAAAAGACAGCTTTATTTCCCAGATATCTAATAAGGATGTGAGTCTTCAAGTAAAATAAAATACTCATAGGTATAAGAAGATAGTGTTCATAGTACTCTTGAAAATTTACTCAAATTAGGCTTGAGGAGTTTTGCCATTACTGAATAATGATGAGTTTGCCATTTGGGTGTTTGCCACTATACTCATTATCTGGCTTCTGCCACAATAATAAAATAATTTTTCTTGTTCCTCTCAAAAACCTGAATGAATTATTTCTAGATAGTAAAGGACCACAGACAAACTTAAAGGAAAATAATTATCTCTGCTATGTGCATTTGCTGAGTAAGTTTTCCAACATAGACACCATGAGTACTTTGCTGCTGTAAAGTTTCTACATACCAGCCACTTTTACACTATGAAATCTTAGAATACAGAAAGCATTAAGAATTCTTAAAAGCATAATCAGAACTGCAACAGGCTAATAAAGTGAGTCATAGCTATGCAATAACTGTGTAATAATAAATTGTCTTAAACATTAAAGTCCACAATGAAAGGATAAAATTTCTCAGTTTATCCCCACTACTTCAGTGAAAAAAAAAAATATAACTACTATTGATAGCAGTTAGATTATCTACAGAGATAATAATTTCAAATGGAAAATGTGAAGAATGGGACATTATTACACAAAGGTTTTATTACTCTTCAATACTCTTTGTTCGACGTAGGAGGAAGGTTTAAGTACCTGTATGAAACTACTTTTTGCCAAAAAATACCTAAAAGGTCTCAAGTATTCCATGGAGCAGCCATAGGAGTTCCTTAGGAGCTTCTAAATCATGGTCTCCTGCTCTGTAAACCAGTCAGTCATGTTTATTCCTTCTGTAATTAATGTTGAGACACAGTTGCCATTAAAGCAATCATATTACAGAAATCAGTTTTGGGAGTCATGTAAGCTACCTGTCTACATTTTACATAGTAAGAGGTAGGCAAGATGAAACCCATCAAAGGCATCTTTCCTTTTTTTAATTTCATATTTTTGTTTTTTTCTTATCAGAAACCTTTATTTACTCATTAACAGCTTAAAACTAAAAAGCTGTTTGGGAAATAATTTTGAATTGTTTTCCAAAATATTTGTTTCGATGAAAAAAAAAACAAAAACGAAAACAAAACCAAAACAAAACCACCAAGAAATTAATAAGTAACTGCTATGAAAATAAGGGTTGCTAAGTCCAGCACAGAGAGTTCATATATCAATGCATACTTCACCATCTACTTGCAGAAAATCTGTTTTTCCATTTAGTCATTTTTCTTAGAAGGGACCATATTATTTTAGGCTAATTTCCTAATATCACTTCAAAACAGTGAAAAATTAAAAAGCCAATTACTATTTCAAAAAATCTACTTTTTTTTTTTGTTTCTAAATCCTAGAGTTCTTTTGTTTTGCTAGCAGCTCAGAATACTAAACATATTGTAGCAGAAGATAGGTATCGTTCATACAGAAGAAAGCTTTCAGAAGGAGGGACTTTCCTTTAACCTTTAAGGCTTTACTGAAAAATATATGGATACAGAAAATCATCTTCTTTCAGGCAGTACAGAGATTTGTGGTGACAAATACTGAGCTTCTGTATATGTGAAAGCAAACAGAAAAATTCTTGCTTTCAGTTTACAGTTAGGATATAAGAAAGATGGTATCAATGTCAATGGAATAATTTTTACATAGAAACATTTTGCAGATGAAACATAGCTATGAATAGAAATTCAATGAAAGAATTAAATTATTTTAAACTCCTGGCATTAAAGTAGAATGTCTAAAGAACACTGATGGAAGGAGAAATTTTGTTAAACCAGCCTTAGATGTGACTTTACAAAGGCATGAATGCTGGAGTTTTGGACACAGAATGACTTCACTTTATAATGAAGTATATTTAAACATAGAAAAGGAGAAGGGGAGAAAGAGGCACTGAAGGACCATGAAATCTCGAGGAATTATAATGAAAAGGTGCTTTATGAAAAATTCATCCTCTCCTTGTCTGCCCTTCCTGAGCAGACAAAGGACTAGTGTGCAATCTCTGACTTCCAAATAGTATACAGCTGCTTTCCTCCAAGCTTTTTTGGACAAACAGAATTCCTTGCAATAATAGGGATGTATAAAGGAACATGGCAACTATTTTTTTTTTTTTTTTAATTAAAATTCACCATGGGTAAATTACAAAAGCAGGAAATGTTTCAGTTATTTTACTAAATTATGAACAAAACCAAAAGTATTTACATGAAGCTGGCTAAGCCTTTAATTCCACTGATTAAAGCAATGAACACTTGTAGACAGACCTACATTCAAAATGCCTTCCTTATGATAGGAAAAACATTTAATTTCTGAATAACGAGATGTTATTGCCTCTTATACAATATTAAACATTCTTCAGAAAGAAAATATTCAACTTCAGAAAATGTTGAGAGTGATCAAATTCTTCTAGGATCACACCATAATTTCCAAAATCATATTTTATATAGTACACTTCATGGATAAAGCATTCAAGGACACTAATTTTCTGTACTAGAGAAAAAAAAATTGCTTTTCAAAATGTAATGGCCCAAACAAATGCAAGTGTATCTTAATTTTTGTACTAAATGACAGAAGTAAAATGCCGTTGACATTTTCCTGTAATCGTATTTTTACAACAGTCCTGGTTTCAAGACGAAGATTCCTACTCGGCTTAAGTGTGAAAAGTTTTCTCAGCTGAAGGAGAAATATGTTTATTATAAACATGAAAGGGTAATCTACATATGGACTCAAGAATCAAAATTTCATTATTGTAGTCAGATACTTTTAATCAATCCTAGATCCTTGACATCACATTCTAGACATACAATTGTTCAGTAAACATGAAAAAAAAAATAAACAAGCAAATAAATCAAACAAGTATTAAACCCAAGAGACCTATAGAACTCTTCATTAAGAACTACACTACAGAACTCTACATGTGAATGCATTTTTATTAACTTCCTTAAAAAAAAGTATACACTGATAATACACTTTCCTTTTAAATGGATATTTGTGTTTAAAGCTAATTCCCTCATCATGGCCAGTAAGCAACTTCTTTCTCAAAATACATTTTCGGCTTCAGTCTGAATGCAATGTAATGCAGCAACTATGGATTCTGCTGAGAGCTTTGATTTCATAAAACTAAATCATAAACTGACCACTTAAAAGAAACAACTAAATTAAGGCCATTTCTTCTCCCTTTCAAAAAACATTTGAATAGAATTAGTAACTCAAAAACAGTATGCATGGGGATGCAAAGAGGTTGTACTGAACGGCATTATTAATTGTGGCTTCTCTCCCTTTATTTTGCTAATCATTTGAAATTGTTCATTTAGATGTGTAATCAGGTATGTGAGGAAAACATGAAAATACCCAGTATATTAACCTCATGATGTGCTAATCTTTTCTTATCATGCAAATGACAGTAAAATCAATCATAAAGGGAAAGAACACCTTAAGATTACTTAAATTTTGAAATAAATTTAATTGGGAATATCCATTGAAAAAATAACTTAGAAAAAAAGATAAAAAGCCAGTCTTTTGTCTTTTGCAAGTAATGAATTTTTTTTCTGCAAAACCTTGTATTTTTTGAACAGAAAAATAAAAGGCTTTCACACCTGAGAAAATTTAAAACTTTTTAACCTACCTTGACTGCATATCTTGGTGTGTTTTGGACTGGCTGATTTCAGCTGGAGGTGAAGGAACTTGCTGTTGCAGCTCCACCAGAGACTGGTAGTACTGTTGCTGATGATGTTGCTGCTGTTTGTACCGAGACAAACTGAAAAACAGCCCTAAAATGGCTTTCAAATTTCCATTCCTTATTTCTATTTAAAAAAAAAAAAAATAGAAAAAGAAGTGAGAACACTGTGGTTTTAGACTTCACTTTTTTAACAGTTTTATGCTAAAACATTTCTGCACCTACTTTAGCTATACATGTTTATGCCTTATATCTCTTCATATATCTCTAATATCAGGAACATGTTAGGTAACACTGATACTTTATTGTTTTTATAATCTTAGCTTATTTATGTGTCACTTGCAATAAACACACATGCATCATCATAAAGAAAAGAACACCAGGCCTTAAATAATATACCTAATCTGAATTGCCTCAATACAGTACAAATATTCCGAGGAAGCAAAGCAGTTTTCAGAAAAATCTGAATTCTTTCTGGCCTTAGATACTTATCCCTTCTACCTCATAGCTTTAAATTATTATTCCTGCTTTTTGGGCAAATGCTGTGCACACTAGGAGTAAACAGAGACTTCTAGAAAAATCAGACAGAGGAGATAGTGGATTGTGGATCAGCACATATCCATTTGCAAGAGTTTGCAAGGAACATAACAGAAAGAGATTGATGGAAAATACCTATTAAAATGGATAACTGTACATTCATGATTACATCTCTGAACCTTCCAACAACTTGATTTTCTAATTTTTAATTTTACACTGCTATTTCTGATTAATGAAGAGCTCAAAACTGCAGCTCTCCCATGAGGGTAAAATATATACCCATATGAAATTCTGGTGAGCCCCAATAGCATACTCATGCCTCCCATTCCTTTTCTAGTCTTTTCCCAGCCCAAGATGAAGGTTTTTAAAGAATATAATGTTACTCTTTGTTCAAAAAAGAAGCCTCAGGAGGATTTATCGAAATTATCTGCAGCACTTATATCTGTTCATAACCTCATTATTAATTTTCTTTGGCACTGTACTTCTTGTGAAAGTTTTTTGTTAGGCCTCTAGCCTTGTAACCTGCACCACTGAAATCCTTCTGCTTTCCCTTTAAATCTAAATACTGAGCTTTATGTGTAAATATATATAAGGATAAGACAAGGGGCAATGGTTTTAAACTAGAGCAGGGTAGATTTAGATTAGGCATTAGGAGGAAGTTCTTTACTATGAGGGTGGTGAAACACTGGAACCGGCTGCCCAGAGAGGTCATGGAGGCCCCATCCCTGTAGACATTCAAGGTCAGCCTTGGTGGGGATGTGAGCAACCTGATCTAGTTAAAGATGTCCCTGCTTACTGCAGGGGGTTTGGACAAGATGACCCTTAAAAGTCTCTTCCAACCCAAAGCGTTCTATGATTCCATGTGTTGCACAGCCCTTATGTGATTTTTAAAGCAGAATTTATAAACAATGATTGTAATATTCATGTCCTTTAAATCATACTAATTTTCTTTCAGTAGGATTAAGAAAAATGTTAGTACATATACTGCCAGGCCAATCCACAAACACTGAAGCCTTTATGCTCTCAACCCATTCTTCAAAAGCAAATACAATCCTGGACTCTGGAATATACTTTGCAAAATGGTTATTTGTTCTAAGCATCCAGACTTTCTCATCTTCCCAGCGAAGATATTTAGGATCTTTGATTCTGCACAAGACTACGAAAGAGACACACAAGAATTTTCTCAGAATTAGAAAGGCTTTTAAGCAACAAAGAATTTTGCGGTCACGTTGGTTTTGAGGAAGAACATTATCAAGGAACACAGAAAATGTACATTTAAAATTATCTTTAAAAAAATCCCAATAAACCCCCACAACTATCTGTCTACAAGCTGCTCTGATTCTAAAAGACTTTCTGTACATTATATCAGTTTATTTATTCTTATGATTTTGCATCACTTAATGCCCAGAAAAAGAACCCTTTGTTTGCTAAATCCCATTCATCATTTTTTATCATAAAGTTTTTCTTTTTGTTAAATTATATCTTTACTCTTTCTAAAGAAAAATGTTATCAGTTTTGAACTTCTTGTTCTTTCTTATTTTTAAATCGGTCAAAGTTAGAAGCTTTCTCTTAAACAGAAGAAATCTGGAAACTTCTAATATGTATTAAACAGTTCCAGGGACAAGGAAGGGAGTATTTTTCATTGTAGCAGCTGGCTTATTATTTATCATTTGGGTTCTCCAGTAGAGATTCCGCAGTTGTAATTCAAAAAGGACCTTTGTTCTAGAACTACTTTCTCAAGTGTCAAAATGAGGTGGAAAACTGGTAGTGAAATCTTCAGTCCTTGTTAAGCTCATGTTTTACTGTTCCAGAAACTGCCTAGTTATTAATATATCACCAATAGTAACAAGACGCATTTACCAAAGTGTATTCAAGAGACACACAGTTTCTAAACTGAATTGATTTTAAACAGAAATGTGCTGACAAATCACTCTGAAGGTAACTTGACAATTTAATGATAAAAAAAAAAAAAGTCTGTTTTTCTCAATATCCTCAAGAGAAATTGTAATAGTCAGGACTGCACATGCTAAAAAACCCATATTTACGTGAATCACACTTCTGTGATACTTTGAACTAATATCATTACAAACATATTAGCAGATTTACAGCAGATTCACGACCAACTGCAAAACAGCAAAATTAATTTTAATCATACTTCAGAACTCAAGGTCTGCCTTATTAAGTTTCTGTTTTAAAGTTTAATTAAAGGCTTATAAGTAGTCCTTGCATTTAACACTATGTAGTATTATTGCTTTTAGTAGTGTTTGAACTTAATGCTACATGGTTAAAGCCCTATCAATAATTATTTTCCAATACAGAAATATAAATAAAGGAATATATATTACAGAATGCACTCTGTGCAAAAAAGTATCATGCACTGTGTCATGTTATTAAACAATGAAGAGTATTCTCATGAAATAAATCTATGCTATTCACACATTTGACTGTTATTTCGTGTGCAAGTAAAAATTTGCTGCAGTAAAAAAAATGAGTTCTAAACAGCTTTGAGATGAACAGTAACATGTAAACATACAGTGTTCTTATGCATCAACTTATCTACAATATATAGAGAGATTCTTTTAAATCAGTTAAGGAGCTTTCCATAAGTAGACAATCAAAGTGACTAGATAGTACCTCTCATGGCTATGTTACACTTCCGCTATGGTACTAGAAAGGTGGAAATGGTGAAAGATAACAATTCTGAGTTAATTTTAAAATAAAACAGTGATTATCATTTGAAATTTTTTCTCTGAATATCTTCTAAAATTCAACTGAAATAACCATCTCTGGAATAAATTTGTCCTTTTAGATTTCAGTAGTGTTACAAGGAAAATAAAAAAGAGGTTGTGCCTTTAATGCCTATTGCCTTCACTGCCATGGAAGTCAGAGTGATTTTTGAAGGTGCACAGCACCTTGCAGAACTCCTTAATTAGCTACAGGTAAAACACATGTATACATTTTATTAATTTACAAGATAAAGTATCCACCTGACTTAATTTTACATTATAAGGCAAATACTACAACTAATTAACACAACTGGTATTTTAATGGTTTTGATTTAATGTTTTTATTAACTTGTAACTGTATTAAGCAGTCACTTGAAGTGACTAATACAGCAAAAAAGGATATAGGCACCAAGACCATTTACTATTTCACTTAATACTTGACATCAAAGGAACACAATAATTTTCAAACTCATCCTGGCAGCATTACCACTAATAATAAATTTGCTTAAACAACTAGTCTTCCATGGTTTACTTAACTGAGCAAAATTCTCATATTAATTTTTTTTTGTTTTGAATCCCATATATAAACAAGTTTAAAAGTATGCTTGGGAAACCCTGTACTTATGTAACATTGTGGAGATAACATGAAAAGATTAATACTATTGAAAAAAATATTAGTCCAAAACTTTGTCTCAGGCTCCATAAACATATTGAATTTCTTGGTTCAATTTCAAGGGAAAATTAAAAGGAAAACTAAACTTCTCTCTTATTTGCTATCACTAACCGATATTTACACGCTAGTCAAGACAGCTGGAGTTTGATATTTAGGTGCAAATAAGTTGTATTAAGAAAATTAGTTTTCAGAATAAACATCCTATTATTTGTTTCTCTTACCTTCTGCAGAAAGACCTTGGACATTTACACCTCTGGCTGCCAAAAAGCTAAGGCAGACATCAACATTCTCAATCTGCAATATGAACAGAAATAACAAGCAGCATAAGACTATTTGACAAAATGTAGAAATGCAGGGGGAAAAAAAAAAAAATAACCAGCTCAGGAATGAATACTTTACATTCATTGCATTCTGCAGCTCTTTCTTTACCAAAGTTTAACAAGAATGACTACTGCTAATTGGGGAATTGATATAAAGCTTTCATTGTCTGCTTTGGTGCTTAAAAACAATTCATAAATGCCCAATCCAGAACGGCATGTTGGCAAAGCAGCAACCCACCTACTTAACATAAAACTGGATTTTATATGCTACAAACAAGCATCAATGAAAGCATCCATAGAGGACCAGGCACCAAGTAAGTGTCTGTAGATGTGGGCGTCTGAGTTAACTAAAAAATGTAAGCAAAAACCCCCAACAACTGTGTTACCAAAGGTATTTCCTTGTAATGATATAGAGTTCTGTGAAAATTACGTCACAGCAGTGGTTTATTCATTATTTTTTTCCTTTCGAATCTTAAATTAAATAATTTTAATGTATTTAACATTTAGGGATCTTGGAAGCGTGCTTGCTTGGTGAAGGACATTGTGCTGACTTCTGTTAGTGGCTTAGAAGAAATCTGCAGTGACCACAGAGAGCTTTAGAACATGTAGCCTAAATGTAGTTTAATAAAAGCATAAAACTTCTGCCTCTTAAACAAGTAATCACAGTACTAATTTAACTCCTTTCATGTGTCTTTATCTATTAGATTAGGGACCAAGAATGTTCCAAAAGTTCTCCTGAGTCACCATCCCTAGCTGGTTCTCCCAGCCCTCTCAGGATCAATGAAGCAAATATATATGTAAAATCTCTTAGCTAACAGGCTTGTATAGAAATATAATGCTCTGAAAACAGAAAAACGATGCATAGAGAAGTGTCCTAAGTCAAATGATTTCATCAGACTTGATTTTAAATTACTTTTCTTAGGTTGATGGACTTTTTCAAAGCCATTAGGAAAACAAGAATAAACCAAAATATTTAACAATGTATTTTAAATGCTTATTTTCATTGTAGAACATTTAAAAAGGCAAGACAGGAATACTCAACAGCAAAACCATAACCCTTCAGTAGATCACGCCCATGCAGTCAATTTTATTTGAATGTTTACATATTTCATAATACCCCGTTATCAACATTTTTCAATTAGCAAAAGATGAGGGGTAAATTCCTTCCTTCAATAAAAGCTACTTGATCCTTGGCAGCTTCTTTTCTAGCCTAGGAGGAGGGCCTTTTATTAGTGCCATCTTTCTATGACTTTAGTTCTTCCATTATTCTCAGAAAGTGATATTAGTTAAAAGGAATATAAATATACTTTTTACTGTTGGCCCTAGAAGCATATATTACATGCTCACACAGACTCTTGATCCACAGTACTAAGAAGCTTAGAAGCACCTGCAAAATATTGAGAGATATGCTTTTTAAGCAAAATAATCTCTGAAGTGTTAGTAAAAACAACTTTTAAAAAGTCTTTTCAAACACTTGTTTTGAAGGACATGCTACCATTTATAGGGAATGACAGATAACATCTCTCCTGAATGAATTACAATAAACCAGAAAAACTCAAACTGCAGCTATCACAAACTAGTTACTCTAAAAGAGGGGTTTACCATAAAGCTTTCATAAATCAGTTTGGCAGGTGTCACCTGTTTGCATAGCTGTGAATGTGGAATAACCATCCTAAAATCAATGAGGTTACTCCAACTCCGGCCCAGCACAGTAACTTCAGAAACTCAGGCATTAACTCTGTTATTTTCTTAAATGTTTATGTAGTTACACACCAAAAAAAAAAAAAAGAGAGCCCAAACAAACAAAAAACAAACAAATTAAGTAGGTCATTTTGTAAGGTGTAGAGACGTGACCCAGATAAGTCAGTTGCAAGCTGGCTGCAGCTAAAATAGGAAGATCTGCTTCTTCCTCACCTCCTCTTCATCCCAGGCACGGGGCCCTGCTGCTGCTGCCGCCTCTGCTGGGCTTCAGCGCTTCTCTGAGTGCACCAGGAGCTGCCTCTGTGCAGAAAGCTTGCCCAGCCAAAAAGGCAAATGTGTTTTAGTCACTCTGGTTTCCTGTGCAGTCAGATGAGCACAGCAGTCAGCAGAGTGCAGGGCATGTCCCAGCCTGAGTAAGGTATGGTTTGGGAGAGGAAACGGGAGGTAGGAAGGAGGGACAAGCACATGGTGCCACTCCTGATGGCAACACTAAGGCACTGGGCTGGCTCAGCTTTGACCTCCAGCTACACCCCTGCATCAATCATGAAAATAATGCACACGATGAGAATATTTCTGCTCGACCTTTAAACAATGTCAGCTACATAAGAAAATAATTTGAATGGAAATTTTCCTGTCCTAAAGAATTTTAAAGAAATTAAGATTTGTTTGGATGTTAGCTGTAGAACTGAATGTCTCTTTGAACTTTCCAGTCAACCATAAAGCAGAATGAAGTACTTCAAAGATGGGGAATTTTGCTCTACTTGAAACCGAAAAAAAAAAAAAAAAAAAAAAGGAGAGACAAATCAGACTGACATCAGTAGCATCCATCTCCAAATAAATGAAACAATATTTCACAGACTTCCTAATGTAACCAAGACGTTTTTCACAATGGACATGTGTTTTCTGCAGTATTTTAGGAGTATAAACAAAACCTAATTTCTTTGAGAACATTTAAGCCCTAATGTGCTGGAAAACATCTCAATAGCTACTCACAATACTGAATATTTAGTAAATAATAAGCTTAATTCATAAACCTTAACACACATTTAAGGTAAAAAATAACCTATAGAAATGGCACCTGGTTTCTTACATGTCTATGACTACAGCATGTGTCTTTGAAGTCACATCTCTTAAGCTCCCAGATGAAACTAGTCATTAACATTAACACCAATGACTCAGTATACTGCAGAACTACAAAGCAAATTCTGATTTCCTTCATAGTTCACCAAGAGAACTATAATAGATGCCCTAGGTCCAAAGTCATCCCTCTTGGTGGTGGTGTATGAAGCAATAGCAGTGGCCAACTTTCAGACAATAGACTGTGGCTGCATTGTTAGCCCTATAATAAAGTCTTGTTTTGACGCTTGGATTGAGCAAGTTTGGTGTGGCAACTGACAGCCACAAAATACACGGCAAATGTCAGAATATGACTCTTACAGTTGGCTTTCTGATAGCAACTGCTGTTATTATACGGCTCTCAGAATTGGTAGGAAATTCAATGAGACGTGCATTGATACATTCTTCAGTTATTTTCACTTTCTTAGTCTCCAGTCTAGAAAATGTTAGACTTAAAGATGTCTCATTTTGAAGTTTTCAGTGTGTCTCTAAACACAGCTTTAATTACCTACTTCTTGCCTTGGCAAACCGCAGTTATTCTTTGAACTCAAACCCTAGCAGCCCCAAACACTCTTTATTCAAACTTACTAACAGATGAGAGTAATTTTGCAATTACAAAAGTTCTAAGAGATTTCAAGCAGCTTCCACTCCTCAATACTGTTTCAATCAAGAGTGGTATGAATCCCTGAAGTCCATGTTTATTTAAGTAGTTAGTGGTGGGGTTATTATACGCTGGGGTAAACTCTTCCTAAAGCTGACATTGCATATGTAGAACTCTACCTGCTTATATATCAAGGACTGCAGATTTTGCAGTATGACATTTAACATAGACGCCAGACAAATTGTGTATCTTACATATGCCCACAATTCTGTAGTGAATTTTAGTTGCAGAAAGTGGTAGTTTATAACAGAGCTAATGTTCCTCATTAGTGCAAATAGTATCTTCAGAATTACCCAGCATTGTAGCAGTAGACAGTTCATTACAATATTTGGGATATACAGATTGACTCCAAACCTTACATATCAAGACACAGAAAGTGACTCAAATTTAAAAATCTGCTTCTACAGGTAGATGTTGCCAAGAGCACGCTGTTGCTGAACAGCTCTCCACCACTGTAAATCCCCCCAAATTTTCGTTCCAAGACACTCGTTTTCTATTAAAGTTTCAAAAGTGTTTAAGTGCAGTATGTAGAATAGCAGATCTGCCACATTAAAAATCTGAAAACCTATAAATGGGATAAAGAATTAAATATATAATAAACCTTCATTGCCATGTAGATATTTGTCCACTTAGCTATTCAATTAATTATGTTGAAAGTCAATCAATACTATAGAAGACTGCTTTTGAGAGTCAAAAAAACCCTCTCTCTGATAATATAATCACTTCCTTACCAAAACTCAAGAATAATATGTCAAATTCTGGTACGTAGGTCCAGCATTGTGGGTGCAGATAAATTCATCTGGGATGGTGCTAGGTTAGGAATTAAGATTTGTAGGCATAATTATGACGATAACACCATTTGATGCTTTTGAAATTAAGCCTACTGAGTTATGCTTACAATATATTAAACTTCTTTCATAGATCCTTTTAACATTGTTCATACACACAGCAATATGAAACAAAAAACTGAAAAGTTTCCACTTTAAATACTTAGGGAGCCGCAAGATATTTCAATAGCTACATTTTAAGGGGTTATGGAAACAATGATGTACAAATATTCAGCAATATCACAACTCTGATACTATTAATACATTACACGGCATACAAAGAAGATACATTGCAAATCTGCTGTAACATATTACATTGTGTAGTTGTGGGTAATCTGTCTTTGACTGGAAGATATTTGAAATCTTACTGACAGAAATAAATCACTAAACCAGACTGTGGGACTTGCATGTAGATAAACAGTAGTACTTAATACTCAGTAGTTAGCAGATTTACAGGAAGAGATCATTTGTGGGATTGTGCTCACCAGTGACTCAACATATAGAACATGTCTATTTATTGTAATTATTTTTGCTGTTACAAAGATGAGCTTTCATCTCTTTTGTCTGGCAGACAACACTTTCTTCACTTCCAAACATAAATTTAATTATGGGATGCTCAGAAGACAAGTAATGACTAATAGAGTATTATGTTTTCCTGAATTTATAAGCAGCTCTGAAAAACATCTTGGCTTGACTCTTGATAAGTTTATTACAATACAGTTTACAAGAATATATAGACACATACAGAAGCTAGTTGTTAGTTGTCTACTTGGAGCTAGAGTCCTCCTGCTGACGAACAGGACACCTTTATCCACATGACACCCTCATCTTCAACAGGGTTTCTA
>NW_008623750.1:60945-102425 GCF_000691845.1 Merops nubicus
GACACCCTAATATTACACAGGGTTTCTATACATATATGCTTCTAAAATATTCTTAATATTTTGGCAGCAGAAGTAAAATAGTAAATTTTGTTATCATTAAAGTCAGCACTATCTTCCACAGCTCTGTATGTGTTTTGACTTTGTGATTCATGACCCAAAACCTCCCATAAAATCTGACATATGATTTACTCTGTAGAAGTTTTCTAATATTGCTGATGGCTGATCAGGAACAGTCATAGAAACAGCCCGGAACAGAGACACAGAGGGTTACATATGTATTCACCTTTCAGAGCACAGAAACTCCATACAAAACTCTTCAGCATTTGTTGCTTTTTTTCAATACCAATATTAAGTAGTAGTCCTTTGAGCATGAACTATTCTGTGTTCTTGTAACAGTATTTCAAACACACTTTACCAATAAGATTTCTTCCTAAATTTCCTCAGAGTATTAACCTGAAGTTTGGAGGCCTCTGTTTGACTCTCTTGTTCCCATGGATATTCCTCAATAACAAAATGTCTGGAGGATAATGGATTTAAATGAAAGCAGAATTAGAAAATAATTTACTGTTATCACACAGCTCATTTGCATTCAAGTTCTGTAGCACAAGTAGAATCAAAATCAATAAAAGAGATACAATTTAGGGAGCATCCAGGACTCTAAATATTCACAATACACAAGCTGTATAAACTGAGTAAAATCAGAAATGGAAGAGTAGATACTGTTTGTCTGTGTGACTTTCACATGAGCCAAGAATGGAAGGAGACATGCTAGCTTTTGAGTTCTGGCTACTTTCTTAGTAGTAGGTGAAGTGCCAGTGCTCTGGTCAGTGCTCTAGTGCAGCTTCTAGAAAACAGAGATTCAAACAAGCAACTGAGATGCCTTCATGCGTGAATGAAACAATTCTTGGCGCATGTGCTAGAACTGGTGAGAAAATTAATCAGCCCATCACAGACTTAGCTATATAGAATACTCTGGAAAAAAATGGAACAGCATTTCACGATAGGTATGACCTAAACTCTGCTCTTCCCTTGCCTAATAGAGAACAGTATGAGAAGTGGTCATGTATGCTCTCACAGATCCTTGTTTAAACCTCCCTCACATATATGTAACCTGAAAGACGTTTTTTTTTTTCTTTTTCTAAATGTACAGTCTTGCACAACCTGTTACACCTAAAGTTGCAGAGACTGAGAAGCACAAGTTATTTCACTTTCTGTTCTTAATTGACTCATCCATTGCACACATTTTGACTTGTTGACAACTCACTTGTGGTATGGGAAACACCCATAGTTTTAGTCTGCTGTGTAACTTTGTTCCTGCTGGGTTTTCTTCCCAGCTGGTTTCACTAGTTTGTATTCCTGTTTTGCCTCTTCTTAAAGCAAAGGGCTAGAAAGCTACATGACAGGTATAAAGAGAAAATGCTTGCAGTTCTATAGTGATATATGTTTTTATCCTCAGTTTTTATCACTAAGATCCTTCAACAAAGCCAGACTTCATAAACCAGAAAGGTTTACAAAATAGGCACAGGTCACATAGTTCCTTCACTGAAAATTAAAGACCAAACAACTTCAGGACTTTCTCTATTTCAAATAAGGGACAACTGAATACACTGCCTGCTGTTCCAGGTACTATCATGCTTTCACTGTACATATCCACGTGTACTACAATATTGTCAGGCTGAGTATTAGGCCCAAACACCCATTTGTGATTGCTTGCTTGCACCAAGGAAGTTTAACTGAAGTCAAAAGCCTCTTTCTAGATTAAAACAGGTATACCAAAATCATAGAATCATAGAATGGTTTGTGTTGGAAGGGAACTTAAAGATCATCTAGTTCCAAATCCCCTGCCACAGGGATTACCTAGTCAAATGTCTTTCTCCCTCTGCCTATCCATTCTTCCAATGCCCCATGTCCTATGCTGTTTGGGAGTCTAGGTGATTCTTAAATGATCACTGAGACAACATTCAGGATTGAGAACCCCCTGTTGTTCTTTACTTGAAAAGAGTTGTTCAGCACCCAAAGTTCTGCTCATCTCTTTAGTAAAATTGCAAAGGTTAATACAATTAAAATATAAAAAAATCCTAATGCCTTTATAATTGTACATACTTTGTGTGACAGAATGTATCTACTCTATAAAAAGTAAGAAATTATTATTTATTTGTTATACTACATGGTAAGCTTTATTTAAATAATTTATAAAAGTAGCAATCAATAACTTCAGTCATTATAAGAAACACTTACGTCATGTACTCCATTCAACTTGGTGTTGTTGATTTATCTATTTTCTGTGAAAAGCTGTAATGAAATTTTATCTACAAATATTTTCATCCCACTCTATTGTTCTCTGTTATCCACAATATCTGATTCCTAGGTATTCCAGAAGGGAGGATCCTGCTGTAGAAAACATTTTTTTCCCAAATTTGTCTCTACTATAGCTAGAACAAAACAGTAAGGTTAAAGACTTTCAAAAGGAACAATGTGAAATATATTCCTATGGGCTCACTTTACAAGTATTATAACTGAGCTAACAAGCTGACGGTTTTCTTTTGATATTGCACAGGTTAAACCAGTTTCACATATCTGAAAACAAGCTGTTTGCTTTCTTGTGTCTTGCATATTTGAAGTTGGGTACGCTTATTAACATATAGGTGTTAATTAATTAATTAATTAATACATAAAGATTTTTATTATTAAGCAAGAATGTCTCAAAGTCTTATATTACCATCAAGACTCCCTGTGAAGAAGCTGTACGCACTTTTATTATATAATAAAAAAATATTTTCTACTACTACTACACTCCATAAAGGACACTTTGAAGGGCAGAGAATACACCCAAATTCTTCCAAATCCTGAAGTAAATGCAATGCGAAGAAATGCATTCCAGAACAATGCAAAAGTTACAGTGACTCAGCTGAGGAGCATCTTTAGTTTCAAACTTGCTGTTTCTGTGCAAGATGCTACTGTGTCAGGCTGCATGTTTCACTGTCCCTTGACAGCAGACTACTAGACTGGGTGAAATTTGCTATGAATTCTCAGTTCATCTTATAGAAATGGGGGAAATTTGAAGACAGGGAAAACCAGAGGGTAAACAAACTCCCCAGTAAAACTTGCAAAAGTACAAAGAGCAGAGACTTAAAAATCACGTTATTTATGTTCTGATAATTTATTTCCCAAGAGCACCTAACATGACAGCTTATTACAGTAATTTTTTAACTATACTGAAAGGCAATGTCAAGTTTCCATGGGTGGTGTAAATTTGAAAACCCACCCAGATAAAACAGGTGTTAGCAGCCCCATTGGGAGATATTAAGTGCGTTCTGCTGACTTGCTGTTGCACGTGGCCTGTTACCTCACCCAGATACAAGGCACATTCCATTTTTCTATGGAAATTATAATGTGTTGCAGAGTGTTAAGCAGAATACACTGACATGCACACGTATTCAGTTTAACTTTTTTTCTGACAAACTCTTCATTACTTGCAATAAAATAATTTAAGGACCATTTAATAAAAATAACTATCAGTGAACCATGTAACATTAGTCCAAAAAAACTGTTCCAAACTAAGCATTGACTTTGCGATGAGACTATATATGCAAATTAAAAATTGATTTACTGGAGGCATTTGGGGAGAATTTTACCTTAGAGAATAATAACTACTGGTATGTGGAAAGCCTTGCAGGCAAAATTTTTTAGGAAATGATGCTGGAGTTTTTTAATTATTAGTTATTGTTTTGAGGAAAGGATGATGGTGTTATTTGAAACCTAAATACCTTCCACTTCCTTTTCCAACAGTTATCAAGGAACACGCACATCAGATTCTTCCAACATGCACTCCAAACACGAAATATGACCAGTAAACCCAGAAATGTGAAAACAAATTAACTTCTCAAATACCTGGAGAATTCAACAGACATATGTACTGACCTGCTGATAAAAGAATGTATGAGGTCACTGTTGAGGTCAGAGTTTGAGCTGGGGTGTGTATTTTTTTAGGAAAATGCTACAGTGGGAAATGGATCCCTTTTGGTATACATTATTGTCAGTTCTTTCAGGAACATGAAAGTAACAACTGGTGTTGCAGACTTTCACCTAGCTTGGTGCTTGGAAAGCTTGGGGTGAATGTGAGATAATCTCTGTAATGTCAAATACAATTTTGTTTGGTGTTCTTCTTGTTTATATGCATCGACAAATTAATGACTAATTCAGTTGTTCTAAATAAAGGCATTAATCCTACTCATATTTTTTTAGATGCCCAAACAGATCATTATGAACATCTGCTAGTCATTTTCATATAAAAACAAACAAAACTCCTCTACCCATAAATACATATATATATTTATAAAGAACACATAAGAGAAGAACACAAGATTTTACTTTGTTCATCTATATAATGGTGTGATCTTGCTTTTCTTATCTTACTTTCTTACCCACTCTTCCTGTGTCTTGTCTGCCTTTGCTCTACCCACTTCTGTACAGTAGTCTCTACAGCAGACATTGTAAAGCACAAAATACAATGATGGTAACTTCTGAAGTGCTTTTGTTGTTTTGCTACAATAGAAATGGTGAGCAGAAAGTGTGGACTTTGACTGGAATATGGTGCTGGATTTGGTCCTGCATAGACCGTGTTTTGGAATCACAAAAAATTGAAAGTATTACGAGTATCTTGCATTAATTTCTTAGAAAGCTAAAATATGACTCAAAAGAAGCATGGGCCAAAAGAAAAGACTAGGCAAAAGTTATCTTCCAGAGTCTCAAAGTAACTTCCTACTTCAGTGTTCTCATCTACGCAGGCCTATGGCCACTGCCATCATGAAAAAGCCCTACACATGCACTAAGAACCCAAAACTGAAGATAAATACTATCCTGGGAGGACATTTTCAAGGCAATGATAAAAGGGACCCTGTTTAAAAAGTTTTTTTTGTTTAAAGCAATGTATCACTTTAGCAAGCCTGTCTACAATCTTCTTCTCAGTTACGCAATACTTCCGAGTCAGCAAGGTACAAACACCTAAATATTTATGGATCTTGGCAACTTCTGAAAATTGGAGGGCAATGTGAAAATGCATGCTTCTTTAAAATAGAGGAGTTTCTCTCCATTAGGTCAAAAAAGAGTCTACAACAGAGTGTTCATTTACTAGATTTAATTAAACCTTTGAAAGCATTCCAGTTCTCTCCTTCACCACTATTTAGCAAATAGCAACTTCATTTAGCTCATCCAAAAAAACAGCTTTTAGAAGTAAGGGCAATTACAGCTAGTGACAAGATGAATCTTTTAAAGGATAAGTAAACAGGTAAACTTATGGAGCATTTCACTGCATATCTTGAACTTTGCAAATGGAATTCATCCAGATGCACTTCATGCTTTCTGAACACTCCCTTTTGACTACACCAGAAGTCATAATGCTACAGCATGTGCAGGAGAAATAGTAACAATTTCTTATCCTTCTGGCCTTTGATGGTTTTTTAATTAGATCTGTTTTGCATATTACCCTGAAAAAATATTTATAGAACATTAAGCTCATCAGAGGAAAAATGATAAAAATGCTTGTTATTAACAACCTCTAAAATGCAGCCCGGAGATTTCTGTAGATCTAAACTTATGTGTCTGGTCCTCCATCTGGAACCTAAAGTCCTTGGCAAACTATATGCAGGGGAGAACATAACATAAGTCACTAATTTGATTTTATGTTTATTCTTCATTTTGCTGATTCAAATTGATCTAAGCCCTTAAGAAAAAGACTCAAATTCAGGCTTTCACTTTTGCTACTGTATCTGAGCATTGTATTTTATACCATGTTCAGCATAATATACAAAGAAATATTATGTCATGCTTCATGTGTTTTCATACCATGCTTATAAGCAGCCTTCACAGTTACCTATCTCTTTGCTCTATGCCTATAACCACAGGAAGCAAGATCTTGTGTCTAGCTTCACAGTCAAAGAAAACAAAGTACCTGGAACCACAGAAAGCAATTGGATATGTGCTTTTAAGTTCAACAGAGCCTGTTTTTTTCCTTGAATATGTTGTCAAATGTTCTATGAGAAACATGGGAACTGTCTGAGGCTATAAAATGATGCCTGCACAAGCACTTATTGCTTGTTGTCACTCCACTTCCAGTTGTAGACAATGAAGTGTGAACTGTGGGAAGAAACAATGTTTTAAATAGTTATCCAAGTGTTTTCAAGTTCCAAAATACAGCCACTATTACTTGAAAAATAACCATTTACTGGGCTTTGGAAGGGGCACATATCTCCAAATACATTAATTTATACGATGTAACAATATAAATAATTCAAAACTGTTTATGCTAAGAAATACAAATAGAAGCTTTATATATACAAGAACTGTGAAGACACCCTTGCACATATGTTTACTGTGGACTGTTGCTGCTGATCTATGAACTGAGAGCTTTTTTTTTTTTTAAATAAAAAAAAAAAAAGTCATTTAGAGTCATTATTGGAGAGGAATTACTGAGAAAAATCTGTGAGTGACAGGCAAGCATCCCACTAGACTGGGATGCTGGTTAGCCAGTTATGTGTGCCATTGGAATATACAAAACTTTAGCTATCTAACTCTATGAAATATTATTTATTTCACATGCCAATAGGTCTCAGCTTTCAAATGTAGAAACCCTGGGACAAAGAAAATTCTTGTGGTATTTTTTCGCTAGAGGGAAATGTCACCGGTACACTCCTATTGTCATTCCAAACAAACTCTGAAGACCAAGAGGTATGAATAATTCAAACAAGGTTCCAATTAGCTGACAATACAAGCCTAAACAAAACACATTCTAATTATTATAGAGTTAAAGACTGCCAAAAGCTACAAGCTAAAATACAAACATATTTCTATTTCACGAAGACTGTTCAGATTCAACTTTTAGGACTTCACAGGTTTAGTGCTGTTCAAGATGCCACCTGAAATTGATAAGAACTGCATAGGTAAATTAATGTTTTGACATGACCTCTTTAAAAAGCAAAAATTATTTGTGATCATTTTGTGAGACTGAATACAATCAAGTCCTAATAAAAAAAAAATATCTATATTGGACTGATTCTGAAACTGAACCCTGCCCAAAATAATTCATACCCAGACACTGGGCCAACTTAAAGTAAATACAGACCTGATTTATGTCATATGATCATCTGTTGATCATATGGTCAGCAGACTTTCCAGACTGGGAGTGTTTTAAATAACTCCTGCACATCAGAAATCTGCCAAACAGATTGCTGTATTTACACTATTTATTTCTGCTGAAACAAAAATGGTTATACTGTATTCTAATTTATGTATTAAATTTCAGGTCACAGTGGATTCAAACAGACAAGTTACATAAAAAAACCAAAGCAACCAACCAAACATAAGAAGATTGTGTTAATATTTTAATTAACCTGATCAAAAGCCTTTCCATGAGAAGGAATTAGTTAATACTGTTGAAATAATTAGCCTTTGTGATAAATTGCCTGTTCTACTGCTAGCTTAAGCCAATCTGCCTTTATGTACTTTAATAGTATTGCCTATAACAGGGTCACCAGCTATAATAGAGTTTATATTTAGAGTTAACGTCAGTATAGTGTCAGATTCAGTGTCTCCAAAATCTTTACTAATGCTAAGTTTCAGCTGCTTCCTGGTGTCTCACATCATTCCAGATCTGCTGGATCTGTGAGCTCCTGACAACAGAAGCAGATAGGCAGAGCAGTAATTTCAATCAATGAAAAAACCATGCCTACTCTGCACCCAGTCCCATGTGTACATGATTACAGAAGACAGAAGATTTTTTTCTGAGAAATCCAGCATGCTTCATTTTGACATCTCATGGAATAAACGATGATCACAACAGCCATGCACAAATGAATACTGAAAGAGGAGGAAAAGAAATACCCTCTCATCCCCCTCATACAATTTCTTTAGATATTGGAGAAAGATGAGGAGAATGGAACAAAAAATTCTGCCAAGGTCATTTGTTCATGCTAAACTGCCTGTTGAATTGCCATTCTCAGAGCAAAACTATTGACCTGATAGACCACTGCTCTGGTGCAGCAGTGAGAATTCATTCACGTGTGCCAGCAATAGGGCATTGGGGAGAGTCAGTAGGTGGAGGGATTTGAAGCAAGGTTCAAACAGGAGTTTATTCTGAGTATAATTACTGCCAAATAAAGAGCAAGGTTAGACAGGTTAGTGTGCATAAAAGTTACAGAACTGAGAAATGGTGAGTCTGTAAAAGACACTGTAAAATCAAGCACATTTGGCATGCTTTCCATGAAACAGGGTAGCACTTAGCTTCTGCAGATGTAGGTAGCTCCTGTTCCAGCAAAGATCAAGGGCAGAGTGAGAAAATACATCTGGACTGATCACAGTAGTTTCAGCATGTGCCTACTTCCTGTTCTTTCTCTTAATTTTCTAATATTATAATTGTATTATATCTTGGAAGTAATGCAATATTACTGAAAAAACTTTCTTTGGCATCAAATTCTTTGTATTTTACTTTCGAGCGAGAGAGCAGGGGGAGGCTGTTAAGTCTTTATTAATGAGCTTATCTATCACAAATGTAGAAGGACAGGATGTTTTTTGTTACCACAATGGTTTATAATAAACTTATTACATCATTGGGACATTCTGTGTTACATCGTTAACCTCCTGTCTTGCAGCCTCTTTGCTATAAAGCCAAGTTTTGAAATACTGGGTATGTACAGCCACTAAAAGATAATTTGGTGACAAGTACTATCATCTAGGCATAATGTACCACAAAATACCTTCAAAACCTTGACAAATTGTTGGTCAGTGTTTATTTTCATTTTAAGCACATATAAGCACTTAAAACTACAAGAAGTGTGTGTTCTTCTTTTCCTTCTGTAGCCGATTCACAATGTAAACCTTGTTCCACCCTGTCACTGCTACTTACCATCACTTTCCTTTTCCACTAATTACAATGGAAGACACAACGTGTTGCTTTCTGGCACCCTCTGCTGCTTTACACATTACACCACAGACAGCATTTTATGGACAGTTGCACAGCTCCTGTCCATTAAAACATCTTCCCAGTAGCTGGATTTCCACCCCAACCAAATAAAAGATTATGATATTCATACTTGGTGTGTGCCCTCATTTATTGTTTGCAGATGTAGAAGCTTAAATCTCAAAGTATCTCTAGTACTTCTTTTGTGAACTTAATCTGGACTCACCCTAAGGAACAGAGACGGTAGCTCTGACTACTCTGTAGAAGAGTGGCCACCTCAGGCTCTCACAGATGTCCAAAAAAATACAGAAGTTCACCAAAGCTCCCTGAATTTCAAAGCTCCCACAAACCTTCATTCACAAATGAGGGGCAGAAAGAGTGGCTAATGTGCCTTTCAAAGTGAACAAAATCACTGGAGCTTCATTAGAACTACACAAAGTACCTCAGACGGACGCACGCCTACATGTGTGTGTGCTGCACAATGAAACACAGGCCAACACGTTGTTCCTTGAGAATCTTGCACATTACTGAAGCTGCAGAATTCACCCTTGTCAAGATAGTCAGTGGCAGATTATTTTAGGAAGGGATGAGTGAGAGAACCTGGGACTCTGCTTCGATGTTAAGAAATGTTCTTTTGTGAAGTCTGCCTCTCTGAGGAAGTGTAAGACTTCACAGACATGGAACAATAACCCTTCCTAACTAACATACAGAACATAAAATTGTAAGACAGTCTAAGCAGAAGTACTGTAAAGGAAGCGGTTAGAAAATTTTTATATAGCACTAAGGCCTCAACTATAACCATAAGAGAACTAGCATTTTGCCACAGTTCCAAAATAATCAGACATTTGATAAAAATCTAGAAAGCTGACAAAATCTCAAAATTACCAAAAAGCCTTGTTTGGATGTACTGTAAAATAAAACCACTTCAGAGACATTGTTTATTTTCTTGTTCAGCTTAAATATGCATTTTTGCTGTTCAGCTAAACATCACGCACTTTCTTCTCTATTTTTAAATACAGTAAACATTCTAGACATTCCTAGTATTTAGAACATGCTCTCCCTATAGAAGATGATAAAAATACACTATCATGAAGCACACATATTTACTGTAATCCTGCTGCTGCTATCTGGGAAAAATGTATTAATGACTGTAACCAACAGGTGCTTTCCAACAAGCATGTCATAGTCAGTTTCTGTGTATATATTTTAACTACATGTTGGTGTTAAAACTTTCCAGTGCACTTCTATTAATGGCGGCTTCAAGGCCATTTATTCATCATCTCTTTGTCTAGGCATCTGTATCACAAATATACATTTGATCAATTCCCAAACTTCAGGGAATGTTCACAGGATATTTTTAAGGGAAAAAAAAACAACCAAACAAACAAAAAAACCCAAAGCCAGACAACAGAAAATTGAAGAGCATAGAAAGTCAACTACAGATGGGGGGAAATAGGAAGACAATCAGCTGTATCTCTTCAGACAATAAATACTTCAAAGTGTATGTCACCCACTAGTCTTCAAACATACCTCACTGTTTCATCTTTGCATATCCTCACAGTACAGTTTAACATGAGTTTCTGATCGAATGATATTCATGACAAACACAGCTGAGGGATGAGAAATGACACCTTGGTGGCATGAAGGTACTGACATATTCTAGATTGATTAAAGGGAGGAGGGGTTCAAGGAAGTGTAGATGGGGGGAGGGGCTGGCCTCGGAAGGCGTGAAGAGAAATGGTTTCCTTTAAGGAACAAAAAGATCTTTTCGTGTTCAGCGTTCTTAATCTACAGAAGCAAAATGTGCAAAACCCTAACCAAGCAACCCCAACCAAGCAAACTCAGCCCTAACCTAACTTCTCTGTAGATTTCACAGAGACTGGTATCACCACAGTAGAAACACTCCTTATGACATGATTATTTCATTAACATCCAGATGGTTTATTCTCATGTGATTCCATACACTAATAAATAGGACAAGGAATTTATAAGCCTAAACAAAAAGGCTAATAACCACATGCAATTTATAATGAATGAATAATGCACTTCTTCCAACCTAGTAAAATGACACCCAGGATGTGTTCTTGCAGTGTTTTCTTTTATGACTTCAGACAGTCAAATGTCAGTGACTCAGGGCAATATGCATCTCACTGCCTGATGCAACTCTGAGCTGTTCTGCGTAGAGGGATTGTCACAAATCCTGTGGTTCTTTTAATGTTCTCAGATCTTCTATGGATATAAAAAGAACCACTTGTTTCAGTACAGAAAAAAGACATCTAAGAAAAAGCCAAACCAGAATCAAATCATATCAAAAAAGTTGACTTGGTTGCCTTTTTCCTGCCCTTCCTTTCCAAGCGTGTAACAACCTTAGGCAGGATGGATGAAGTTTTCCATCCTTCACACTCTACTAGATCTAACACTTACAGCAGTTCTCCCATCCTGTCCTTAACTTGCTCTTTCCCTCACAATAAAAACGTGTTTAGTCTCCCACAAAAAGGCAGTTCTTACTCTGCTTGCCTGTCCACCTCTCACCCCATCTATATTCTCTCTTCCATTTCTAGAGTTTTTATAAAATGTAGAGTTTGTTCACAAAAGCAGTTGGAATTTCTCCTCTGCCAGTTCTATACTAGACCAATTTGCCTCCCATCTTATTCAAACTGGCTATGTTAATAACATTGACAATCTTTTTTCAGCAAAATTTGGAACCAGAACTCCAACACCTTCATTCTTGAATGTCAGCCATATTTAACATTAACACCTTTAAGTTTACCCTTAGATAAATTCTATCCTCCTTTCTTTATTTATTCCCTCCATTCAGATTGTCACAACAATTGCCATGACATATCCCTAGATGGATGCTCATTCTTCCTTTTATTTTTTTCTTTTAGGGTCCCACACACCTCTATTTGATGCTCTCATTTTCATTTTTACTCTACTCTTTATGTCAAGTTAATTTCATCTGCAAACAAAAAATAAAGTTTGATTTCTATACTGATGAAGGAGATATTACTTCCTGTAACTATTCTTCAGTTTACATTATCTGTTTGTATATTTGCATTGTAGATATACCTACACGCATTGCTGTTAGCTGAAGAATTTTTAAATTCTGTGGCATACTGGATTATACAGAAAAGCCATGGGCCCCCTATAAGGCATGCACAAGCTTATAAAAATGGCTTTTTGATGTCTAAAACAAAGAGGGAGATTCCAGTCCCAAAGGTCAGCTTCTAAAATTTTGTTCCACACTTAAAATTTATGATTTAAGAGTTTGAACGGGCTTATTCAACTCTCCAAAAATGTTCAGTGCCCTGAGCAAATTAAAAGCAGTCAGGTATAACCTGATGTACAGTGTACTGCTCAGCACACTGGTTCAACAACGTGGCCGCTTCTCCACACATGGAAAAGAACCTCATACAGATTACTGCTCTCATTCCCATTATTTCTAGGTGGTGACATGAATATGTGTGTAGAAGTCCTAATAATTAATTCTTACTACTTCAAAATATGAAGTAGTACATATGAACTGTACGCCACAAGATTTCTCATATTGCAGGAATAAGCTTCAGGGCTCTACAAGCCTGGAGCAGAGATAAATGAAAATGCATCTTAGAAGCTACATTCCTATCATAAATCAAGGAAAAATGGGAGACCACAATGAGGTAGTCAGCTTGAACACTCAGTAAATGTCAAGCCAATTGTAAACTCTGTGAAGCCATCTTGTACATTGTACACTGTACAGTGCACTGCAAATGGCTGGATGTGTCAAACATGTCCAAGAAAGTCTTTCCTGGGACAGCTGAGGACAGTCACTGGGGATGGGTGTGGGAATGGGGTTGATTCTCAAAGGGAAAATCACACTCTGAACCTACCTAGGAAATGAGAGGCCTTGTCCAAGAAAATATCTTCAGAAGCATAGCCAAGATATGCTCCTCACTATGACAGTCTTGGGCACTTTCCTGGGAACTCCAGTAAGGGTAGAATTTGAATGTATATCATCCACCTATTGAGGAATCTCAGAAAGCATAGCTAGTTAAGTAAAAAAATGGTATGGGTCTACTCAAAACTAGTATCAGAAAATGGGAACTCTGAATATGTATCATGCTGAGGAGTGTCATTCCCTGCATAGATAAGCATCTGCTTAGATCGTTTCATAATGGGGCTGTATCAGCCCTGCCTGTTTCAGTCCAGAGCTGCCACTGTTGCAAGGTAGGAGAGAACAGACTGTGAAAAGAATTATTTGTCATCAGTGTGGCTCCAATGGGTATTTTACTCACACTTACAAAAAAAAAAAATAGAATTGCATGAGGCTTTAGTCTGTCAAACCACAAAAGCTGGATTCAGAAATACAGAATTAACTAGTAAATAAATCCCTGGGGAGGAGGGACACCAAAGAACGTATAAAGTGTGCATTACCATGACAATTTCTTCCCAGAGAATGGGGGGCTGCAATTGCTGGGAGCTGGGTAACATGCAGGGACACGCTCAGCTACACTGAGGGCAAAAATGTCCTCATAACACTCCCCTCTGGATAACATCCTGGCTTGAAGCTGCATGAAGGTATGGACAATATGGGCAGTTATCAACAGCTACTTGGAGCCCTTTGACCAGTTTTGTTGTCCAAACTCTGCCTTCCTCAACTGGAACAGAAATTCAAGTGTTGGCTTTTAACTAAGGCACATCAGGATCTCCTCCAAAAGGTAACCATGTCTCCAAGATGAGAAGGTCTTTTACTTTACCTGAGGAAGATAAAGTAAAACAAAACTTTTCCCAATAAGGGAATGTTCCCATTCTAACACAAAGACGACTGCACATCTCTAGCATGACCAGGTCCTTTATAACACAATGGGAAGAGAAGGAGACTTGCAGAGTGGAGACGAATTTTAAGATAATGCTGGAAATTCCCATGCCAAGCCTATACAAGAAGGCAAAAGACATGGCATTCCATCTGTATTGCCAGGAAGTTGACAGAATGGAGAAGAGAGCAGGCTTAAAAGCCTTCTCATGGCTGCACGCACACTGTGTACAAAACTGACCTTGATGCTGTACATTGAAAACTTCTCTGCAAATAAAAATATGTATACTCCTGATGCGAGCACACCTAACAGTCAATGATCTGGATTACAGTTGTCTAGAATACAGGTGTAGTATCACTGGAAGGAGAACCTTGTCTCTTTCTCTCTTCCAGATCTGAATACTCTCATCAGAATTAAAATTATCTTTCTAATGAGTTGTTAATGTCAGCAAAACTCTTAATCTTCCTCTGATCTTTCCCTTACAGTCCTTTACCTAACACCTGAGCATATTCAAGTCTGCCCTCCCCCAAACACCCACACACAAGCTACGACTATGTCTTGCAGGTTCTTTCTATGTAAAGCAGCTAAAATATGAGTTTTCCTATGTATAAACACAGGAAACCTCTCACAGGAGCTCAAATTTTAATTACTAGCTTTTTTTTTTTTTTAATCTGGCTTTAGTGAGATCACTTCCCTAGATATCATGCTGTGAAACTCTCATCCCTTTTTTAAAAGTGCTTTCATTTTTTCTCCCTTAAGGCTATTCCATTATCAAAACCTAGATACCTCTTACCTACCACAGAGGACAGGGAAATGAGTCTTTGACTCTGCCCTTCCCATATTGTAAGAAGCCATTCCTTTTGACTGCATTTTTAAACAGAAATTTGTACCAACTAAGGCTGTTTTCTCAGACCTTGTCCTATCTCTTATGCAAACTGTACCTTCCCCAAAGCAAAGCAATCTAAGCTTCAGGCCATTCATCTAGTTTCTGAAAACTAAGTATGTAAGCATGCACCACAGAAATACAGCAACAAGACTACTGTCTCGTGTTCCATTCATTTAAGTACACCAAACCTGCACGGTTGACAAAACTAGTCTTTTATTCTCTTGTATTTTCAGAAAACTCTCATAGCAGCCAGCTGTGAAATCCTGTGAAGATGCACTGATAGCCATGGAGTGACAGTCTGAATTTAAACAGAATCACACAGGTGCCACTGTGGGAAGAAACCGGCCTGCACGTGAAAGGAGCTGAGATTAGTTTTCAAAGCTCAGATTGAATTTCTAGTTGTAAGGGGCCATATTTCTACACTTAGCCCAATTTCTGTATGTATTTCAACATGTTACACTTGTGTGGAAGGCTCACCTGGAGCGGCTCCAAATCCATACATCCAATCTCACTGACAACTGTACCAGCAAAACCAGACAATTCTTACACAGTTCAACACTCTGCAGGTAGAAAGAGCTCACATGTGGGCACACTTGACAGTGAACGTAGGGATGACATTTTCAGGCCTCCCAGTCCTCGAAAAGCTCCATATGACCACAACCCACATATTTTTTCATATGGAATTCTATGGGTCTTAGTAGAACCTACAATGCTTATTTTATACAAAATTATTTTGTTTTAAACAAACAATTTTTAGATACAAAATGTTAATGCTGATATTCTTGTCCTTAGATATCAATATTCCTGGATACCAAGGGATGCTAGTCAACAGTGCCTGCCCAGCACGTTCCTGTCAGCAGAAGTCTGAAGGCACCTGTCTATACCGAAGGGAAGTGCATGTACTGTGGGGCAGGTATACTGTGTGGCACACTTAGCAGCTCCAGTTTCCACCAATTCATTCTGTTCACAGGCTGACTCCTTGCTAAGAAGAGATCTGCATGCACTTCATGCCCCTGCAACCTTGGTTTCCCTCTAGAGAAAAAAACACATCATCTGCACGTATGAGCAGAGAGGGAGACACCAGGGGCTTTTGTGGGACTACAAAATACTCTGAAGCACATCTACCCAATAACTTACAAAGCAATGTCTACCAGTATAGACATGGTCACTTTGTCCTACTTCAGATTCAGACATCACACACTTCTTTGACCAAGTCATAGAAAGTTCTATCACAAAATTATTCATTCCCTAGTTAGGCAGAGACTGATTCACTTCACCTTATTCTTTCTAAAGTACACAATTTTTCTTCAGCTTCAGAGAATAAAACAAAATTGCTGGCATTCTTATGGCTCATTTCTGAAACATTTTTAATTTATGAACATGTTTTTAAAGGCATATTAATGAAGTTAAGTATAATGCTGTAGAAATTATCTTATTAGTGCTGCATGAAGTCAGTCTGATTCCCACTATTAACAGAAACGCTGCTACTTACCCAAAGATGGTGTCATCTCTGCTAACTGCAGCTTTTTACTAAAACGTTCATATCCATTTGGCAATGTGCTACAGCTCCAACACCTTTTCCAGCTCCCTGATTCCCAGGACGTGGTAAGCAAGATCTGTATTTTTATTGAACCCAACTCCCTCTGTTGGACTGCAGCATGTCTGTATACTAAATCATAGAAATTACCTTTGAGGTATACTTTTGGGTTTATAAACTGGTAGAAAACTGTGCCAAAGTTAAGACTGACAAAATGAAAAATAGTCTTCATTAAATGTATACAACCACATTAGGAGCCTTTTATAAGAAAAGCCTCTCCAGACCTTTAATAAATATGAGAAAACCCTACTACCAACTACATTTAAGGATGCTTTTGTACATAGATGTGTACTGACACAGACAGTTCTCATGGGAAGTACCAAGGCTAATTCTAAGGAAGAAAAAACAACTAACAGGACAACATCAATCTCTGTAGGAAAAATCAACTGAAAAGCAATAAAGCAATGTACTAAACATTTTTGGCTATTTGGAATTTATTTTACTATTTACACAGCTGAAAGCACTGTCAGCTGCATGAGGAAAGAATAAAAACATTAGTTTTGTAAGATTCTCTAGGGACAATACTGCATATATCACCATAAAAAGATTTTCAGTCAAACACTTTTTGATTCTTTTCCATTTTTGCTGACAACCCCAGGATGGATTAAATTTGGTATTCTGTATGCTTACTATATGTTTGATATGATCTGTTTAGAGACAAAAGCATGAGATCTTCCAGTAAATTTTTAATATGTTTAGGGAGAAAAAAAAATCTGAATGATTTCTCTTTGGACTATTAGAGAAAAGCTTTGTAACATTTTCTGCCCAAGACACTATCCTGATTTTCTAATGATGGGGGAACTTACAACAGAAATTAAAGAAATAAATTGTTTGTAAAGAAGCAGGAAGGAATGAGGTTTTGGTTGTATCAAAGGTAAACCCTTGAAAGACCTTTATCTTCTATATAAAGATGATTTGAGGTTTCCTTAATTGATAGACTTATGATATAATTCAAGGAAAAAAAAGTAGAAACAAATGTGGTATTATTTTACAATGAAGGGATCGAAAGAGGTGATGAAAAAAAGCTGAAATGCCATATTCCTCTTTGAATGCATAACTGCAAAGAAAAAAAATAGGCAAGACAAGCAGAAGATTCTGTATGACACTGTAGCTAGACAACGTATAATACACAATTTTAAGTCCCTATTATTTTCATTAAAACCATTAATAAGAAATACCAGTCTCTTATTATCACAGTAGATTTACCCAACAAACAAGCAAATCTTGGCAATTCTCTTGCAAGTTTCATTTATTAAGGTTTCTGAGATTTGAATATGAAATAATTTATTCCCCACTACATCTCAGGTTCTCAAATTCTTTTTGCAACATCAAATGTGTGAGCACAAATGTGTGAGACAGCCACAAAGGTCCTGGTAAAGCTGACTGTGCAGACACTGGCTGCTGCTGGGGTTCACAGGTATTAACTTTTATGAACTTGGACCTGTGCAGCCAGTTAAACTTGAGTTGTCTGTGAGTACTTTATATATCACTGCCAAGATGAGGACAGAGTGCAAGACATTGCAATAGATCTAACGAAAAGAAAACTATAAAAGAAGCATTTAATACATATTTAAAATAAACATTAAAAGATGTTTACCAATTAAAGTAACAGCTGAATTGAGTTGCTGTAAAATCACCTGAAAGATGAAGCTATTGGGAAAACCAAATAGTGAGTGGAACAGAACTTGAAAATATTGTTGGTGATTAATGATTATTTGATATCAATATAATCTACAGGTGATATCAAGTGTTTCCAGCAGCAGAAAATCCACATCAGTGCTTTCTAGCTTCTGTCAAGCTAACAAAATATCTTAGACATCACATCCTGGGAAGGTTGTCAAATGGCAGAAAAATACAGAAATCATGTCTCCAGGTTATGAGAGCAAGGATCATGAAAACATATGAAAGAAAAGGGTGGTAAGATTCTTGAGGTTATATGAACTAAAAATGTTAAAATGGAAGTGGCAAAAGAATGGCTAATAAAACTACCAAAGGAATTTCATGCCTGTTCCCAGATTGATGGCTCATGTTCTGACAAACTCTGACAGGGCATACTGCTACATACTGGCATGTGTCAAATGTAAACTAGCTTCACTACTCCTTTTTTTTTTTCCTGCACATTACAAATACCTGAGTCTGCTGCTACAAGAAGAGAACTGGCCTATCATTAACTGAGTAGGCTAACAAAACTGAGCACTGCCAAGGGAATTCACCTGAAAATGCAGTAAGATTCAGCTAGGCTAGATCAGTGACGAAACCAAGGGAAACAAACGGAGAGCAGACTCAAAACCTCGGGTCTCTGAGTTGCTCTGAGAGGAATCCTGACAAGTCTGAAATACTTTATCTTCATTACATTTACAATTTCCTAGCTCAGCTGAAGAAATCAGGACTATATAATTGGTAGGTCAAAAGGCAGGAAAAGAATCTGATCAGACTGTAGAGATAAAATAATACAGTAAAGAGACCAAATCAAAGAAGGATGAAAAAATGCATTCTATTGCTATCAAGTTAAAGTGGCTAAACATGACACCGTAGCACCGTGCAAGCAGTATCATTATACATGGGAACATTCAAAGCACCTGGTCTGAGACCCAGAGCACCTGAGACACAGTCTGAGAGATGGGCTTATGGGAGAAGGGAGACAGGTCCAAAGGGATTCCCACAGGTACTGCTGTGGCACCATGCGTTGACCATGTTTTCCCTAGAGCTCCAGAGGAGCCAGAGGTGAAACCCAGAATCCCTACGCCACATCAAGACTTACCTATCAGCATGGGAAGTACACAAATGGTGTCACGTGGCAGATGAAAACATTGCAAGAGTGAATAGTTGTCCTCTCAGCTCAGCTTTCTCTCACGGAAATAAAGCTCGACAGACATCGGAGTGGTAGGTGCCTAAGCAATTCTAGATGGTCACTAACCACTAACATAACCTCAGGAAATCATATCATTTTTCTGTGCTTTTGTCTCTTCTTGTTTGTCTTGTCTGTCTGGACTGGCAGATTTTAATGTGATTAAAGTAGAGTGGTTATCTCTCGATCTGTGTGTAATTTTAGAGTTTCAAGCTGGAGTTCCCAGCGTTCTCAGCCAGGGCCACTAGGTGCTGCTGTAATATGAGTAATAAAAATAATAACAATTATTAAGGAAATTGCATAGATGTAGTCTTACTATAGATTGTTTGAAAAAGCCAGAAAGCCAGAGAAAAACCTTTTTCTAAACCTGCATATTTTTTGAAAAGTAAGAACCAAAAGACCCAATTATTTATTTTACTGCTACTCAAAATTTTTCTTTCTACCTTTTGCAGCTTTGCAGAAAAAAAAGCTGCAAGTACCTTTCCCCTTTAAAATAATGCACTGAATAAATACTTTATTTTTGCTACTCCATTTCCATTTTTAACCCCAGATTCAGCAGTTTGCTATTATGCAAGCTTGTCCAAATCATGATACTCCCAAGTCCTTGCCAGCTACACAATCATGCACCTTATTCATGTATTATTTGGATGCAAACCGAAAGGCAAAGTCCTCAGTATGGGGGAACATGACTGGCACTGCACATCATTCAGTAAATGCATGATGATGTTATTGAATCTCAGATTTAGTACCTGCCAGTTCCACAGCCTTCTAAGGAGGCTTTACCTTATTAAATGTATTTGACTAGCCATATACACAGTTAAAGATTAATAAGACTCCATATGAATCACAATCACAAAATGCTTCTTGCCTGAGAGCATTAAAATGTCTATAAACAGCTGCCAGCTATAGCTCAGAGAGCTATATGACTAAAGTGCTATTTCTGAAAGTCTTGGAGACAGTGCATCTAACTGGACTTTTGAGTGGACAATCCAAAAGGCTATTTATATTCAAAAATAATTTGGCAAGTCTTGTTCATCAAACCAGTTTTCCAGACGCAAAGACTCCACTTAAAAATTTGTTCTTGGATTTATTGCCCTTAAAAACGGAATTAAATAAAATTGTCTGGGTCATCAGAAGAATAAGTCTGCTAAGGCAGTTCGGGGTTAATTAGAAGTGACGAAGTTTTGCTTCTGGGTTACCTCAAGACCCAAAGTTAGTGAGCACAGAAATGAAGTGACAGACACTAAGTACACGTAGACAAAAAACTACCAGTAACAGTATATGAGAATTAGGACTTTATGGTAAACATGGGACAGAATATTCACAATTTAAAAAGGTCATTATTAAAAAGCATTTTAGGAAAGTGCAGAAGTGCCAACACAGACTAAAAATATATTTTATTCTTACCATTTGAGACTGGCTCCGGGGACAGCCATTGATATCTTCAACCTTTTCATTTGCTAAACAAAAACAGTGAGGAGAAAAGCAGAAGTAAACAATGAGATAAAACTTTCCTTTCCACTCTCTGGCCAAAAGAAAAAAAAAAAAAAAAAAAGAAAAGACACAGCAATAAAGTGCACAGGGTTTTGTTGACACAGAGCTCCTTTCTAAGTAAAGCTCAGTTGTACAGTAACAACACTCCTGTTAGCAGCAGTTGCTTCCACATGCCAAATCATGCAAAGGGGGAAGTGCGAAGGAGGTCGCTGCTAATTCTTCAGCCCCTGCAAAATAACTGCTGACATGAAATCTTCCACAATTGTCTTTGCAGGGTCAGGATACAGTTTCAAGGCATCCCAGAAAGTATGAGCCACTCCAGCTAACAAAATGCACACATGGGAGACATATGGTTTAATGGAGCATTCATTTCTGACAATTCAAAGTGTGCGAGATACAGTTCTGGCCATTTAAAGTATGGTTAAACAGCCACTTCCAAACATGCTCACATAAACATATTTTTTAATTAAGACAAGGATGAACCACACAAATATCAGAGACATATGGACCCAGTCAAACTGTATTATTCAGGGTTCATCTTATTGTTAAATACATTCAGCTTGAATTATATATTCCCCCATGCAAGGAGTCAGCAGCTCCCAGTGCTTCTCTCAGCCCTGGTCTTACCGATGATCTGGATGATTTCTGCTAGCAGAACTCCATCTGCAATGTCCTGTTGCAAATCCTTGATCAACCGCTTGTGGCCAGATTTTGCTAGGTAGTGGTTAGCCCAGTCCGTGTAAATCTGCAGAGCAGAGGGGGAGGGCAAGGGGGAGAAGCAGAAGAGAGAAAAGAAGACAATAAAAATTCTTAAAACAAATGTTGGCTTGCACACCAGAGCTATTCTGGATCACATTCCCATTTAAGAAGTCAGCACCAAAGGAAACAATTTTAATGTTGTGTTTTTTACTTTTTTTTTTTTAATGGCCCCTCCCCCACCCATTCTCTGCTTTATTTTAACTTCAAATGATTCAGGCTGTTTCATGAGGGTTCAAACTTGCTGTGACCAAGCAAAATTCCCCTTATGACTATAAAGGAAACTCCTGTCGTAAATCAGTCACATCTAGTACAACTCCACCTCCCACCGTGCCTCTACCTCTGTGCATGCCCCACCAACAACTTCCACGCTCTGGGGCTGTCTAAGAGAAAGTGACAGCAGAGACATGCACCCATGTTTTGGTAAGAGTTCATCAGGTTGTGGCTGCTGATCTCCTGCCCGGCGACGCCTCTGCAACACTTTCTGCAGCACTCGCTATTTTCTGTCACGCAGGGTCAGGTCGCTTGTCCCCTCACCCACAGTTCAGCGTGCTGTAATGTGCACAGAGGAGACTGAGAGCACCAGATGTACAGTAGTCTCATCGCTGGAATTAAATTATATATGTTCTGGAAATACGCTGCGTCCTCTCTCCGCCAAAAGAGAAGGGGGAAGCGTGAGACCAAGTAGCACCAAATACTTAGCCACAGGCAGCATAAAAATGACACTTATCAACTAAAGGTTGAAAAAGAACAGCTGAACTACATCCTCCAAAATAAGGGAGGAAGAGGTGTTAAAGAGAGAGGTTAAAAGCGTATAGGTACACAGAGCATTTGCTAACACCTACAGTGTGCACACAGGGAGAACCAGATTTACTTAGGGTGAGAGAAGAGGAACAGACACCTTTACCTATGTACTGAAGGCAAAGTGCACCCCAAGACCCGCTCACGCCATCCTGGCATGTCCAGGCACTCAAAGGCAGCTGAGACTAGCAGAGATTAGTGCAGGGGTGTCACACAGCTGGAGGGTATCAGTGTCCCTTAGCAGCCAGTGCTGGCTCCCTTTTGTGGGCTATCTATGGCTTCTGTCCCCACCCCAGAAAAAAAGAACTTGTACAGAACCTCCCACTACTGTGGGATGTTACCACTGAGAGAAAGCATATATGTACAACAGCATCACTGTGGAAGTAAATATAATATCTCTATAGTCTCTGCTGAAAATATAGTTTGAAAATGTTGAAACTGCACCTCTTGCATAAAAACAATATGAGCTCACTTTATATAAACATCCTTTTATTTAACCTCAGAGACCCTTGGGATGAAGGGGTCAGAATCCCATTTTGTGAACAGAAAACCAGAGGCCCAAGTCATTAACGACTTGTTTAGTTCACCAAGGAAATCTGTGGCAGAACCAGAAAATGCAAAAGGGATACAATTCCCATTCCAGGGTGTTTCCCAGAGAACCAACATCCACTTCCAATCCAGCAGAAGTACCACCACTCAGTCCATGTTCACATGCTAAGGACTCCTTCGCCGAGTACCTTTGTCACAGATTTTCTCCCTCTTCCTTAAAAGAGACAGAGAATTATAACTTGTTTTGTCTACCCTATTTCTTCCCATATGGGAAGCAATCACCAGCTGGTTTACTGTAGCTTTCTTAACACTTTCAGAACTATAGATAACTCCACAGAACAAAAACGTGGAAGTGGATTCAGGTCTCCCATACTGAAAGAATGCTACGGTTAGGTTGGGTCCTTATTTTCTCTTCTCCACTCAGAAGTCTGTTCCAGTCACCTGTGTTTTCACTGACTGACATTCTGATTTTGGTTTGTTGTTGTTTTGTTTGGTTTTTTTTGCTATTACGGGAGAGCTACATGAAAGACTCCATTATTTAATTTTTTTTTTTAAAGTAAACTGAAGCGAAGAAAGTGTTTCTTCAACTGTGTAACTATATATAATGAATGCTAATGTGGAGTCTCTAAAGCTCGTATGAATACCTTTTTAGAACTACATGAAATCATGATGATAAAAGACACATACCACATCCATAGCATCATCTATTCCCTACTACTAGTATTTCAACTTCAGTCATTCTTCTCAAGTAATGTCTCAGAAATATTCTCTGAGCTATTACTATAAGCAGAACTATTTTTTATATTCCAATGAAACTGATCCACTGGAACACAGAGAATTTAATACTCACTAATATTATTTTAAGTTAGTGTCATATTACAAATAATACTTTACCAAGCTTTTCTTCTTTTTTCATTTGTCACACCCACACACAATCTTATGTACCAATGCTAATTTTGACTACAATTTGAACTATCCTCTCACTAAGCAGTCAGGGAAATTTCAGTCTAGCAGCTGCTTTGCAAGTATCTAGTATTCAAAGAATGGACTTCACCCACCAATCCACTCCCTTCATCATTTTCTTTTCTCATTAATTTAAAAGTGACAAGCATGACAAGAATGACAGTAGTGTTTTGTAAACACAGGTTGATAATCCACATCATACCAAAACTTTACTGATGGTCAGTATTTTGATAATCATGCAATGGTAGGAAAAAAAAAATACTGGGAGGAGGCAGTGGTAAAAGAGGAGCTTTTTCATTTCTGAAGTATTCTCAACAGAAATCAAAAAGGCAAAGACTTGTTGATGGAAATAATATAGCAAACCAACACCCACTTGGCAGTGGAACATCACATTTAATTTTCCTCTCTTTCTCTAGGGTTTACCACTTGCTTCTGTTTCCCCCCTCCCCATAGGATGCCCTCATTCATCTCATTCTTCCAGAGACCCAGCTTCTCAGGAGTCGGATGTAAGAAATGACAAGCACGTAGACAGACACATGAAGTTGTAAGAATGTACACATGCCACTATATTCTTTTTACATGGAATTCACTGATGTAAATATCATGAGAAATAGAGAATTCTCCCTCCACAGCTTTTAAGTATCATCATAACTCTACGTCCCTTAGAAATTTTATCTTTAACTCCTTGTGAAAACATAAAGCTCCAGTGTTCAGTGTCATTGTCAATACTCAGTTCACAAAGGACAGAAAACCACGCAGAACAAAAGATAAAAAAATCAGCAACTTCATAGAACAATCTGCTTTTTATGGGTGTCCCCCTTTCATTGGGTGCTGAGCACCTCGAAGGAGGAGCTGTGCATGCTCCCCTTCTTTTCAGAACTAGCAATAGATCATTCCGTCTTACACTAATTGTGCAGTAATGTTTCCCAAAAATCCTCTTATCTTAAGATTTTTCTCCGATGAGGCTGCCTCAGAGAAAAACACGCACATGAGGCTTAGTCATTGCAACACTTCCTCCCCGCTCCACTACGTGCTCCAGTAACCCTGCCCGACAGCTACACACAGGGCCAGGCTGCCGACTTACTCATTTCCTCTCCAAACCTCCTCCCCTACCATCCTCCGTGACGGGCACATCTGACCGGAGAGCCTTGGACCTCAGCGCTGGGCTCCGGCCTCTGACAGCGTCAGGGAGAGCCTCTGTCATCCGCAGCGCGGGCACCGGCCTCGGCAACGCGAGCACGGAGCAGACGCGATCCGCTGCCTGCCTGCTCCCAGCCCCGGCCCGGGGCCCGCTCGTTTAACTGCTTGCGACTGGGAACAGGATTCGGTGGGGCAACCCCAGCTCGGGCACAGCCTGCTCACGTTAACGGCAGCTTTCCCCGGCATTCCCCAACCGCTCGTCATGCTAACCTTCAGGAGAGTAGAGGAAATAAACTCTGATACCCAAATATAGTTATGAACTTCACCTCGATCCTTCACACATAGCTATACGGAGCACAGCAGAGCCGCTTGGCAGGATCCGGAATGAGACAATACACTGAATAGCACGGTAGTTTAAGGAAGTGAAAAAAAGAGAGGATCTCACAGGTTATTGCTGTTCCGAGAAAATGCTTTAATCATAAACTGTGCAATTACACATCGGGCAGTGCTATAATGAATCCTCTTTAAAATTAATACAGAAATGTTACCCCCCAAGGGACATGTCAGATGGATTTCAGAAGTACAGTCAGCCTAATGCAATAATAATGCATGACACTTTGTTAGTGTCTTTCAAGAAATCAGCTTTCCAGACACAAATGACATCACCCTCATTATTTATTTTTTCTGTAGATGTGGGGAAACTGAGGTATAAAGGTTTTCTCTGCAGGATTTTTTTTTCATTAATGTGCCTGACTCAAGGGCAAACAGAGCTAGGAATACAACACAGATATTCTGAGTTGCAATCATTTCTTCTATATGCTTTTTTATCAGGCAGTTTTATAAATAGGCTCGGTGGGAAAAAGCATATTCCAAGAATCAGGGTCCTTCTGCATGTTTTTGTTTGTTGGCTACAGAATATAGGGTTTCAGATCTGAAAATGGTCTCCTGTTGCTATCGAGAAGACAGCTTTCCATACTTAGAGTTTGCCTCTGTCGCTCCCTTATGTGCCAAAGCTGCTGCTTAGGAAGGACAACAGTTGCTGCCAACTGAGTTATGCCAAGACCTTGTGACACATTTCCATGCCATTTAGGAGGATAGGCTATATTTGAAAAATATTTAAATATTTGACCACTCTGTGAAAAAGTTTCTTTCCTAAATATATGGGAATAAACAGATAATATTCAGTTCTCATCACTGTCCTTTAAAATACTTTCTAGGAGACAACTCTATCCTCATTCATTACCACAAAGGAATTGAAATGCTGTCCCCCAGTGCTCACTTTCATCCCCTGTTCCATGCACGATACCTCTCTAATCCCTTTAAGAGCAGGAAGGCTTTTAAGAACTTCATTTATTTTTAAGAACTCCATTTCCCAAAAGGAATCTGCAGGCGACACCAAGTTTCCCACAGATTTCTCTTTCTTCTTTATCTTGTAGAAAACAAGAGTCAAAGAAACGGAAGGAAAACTTACCTATTACAAAAGATGTTGCTAGCAGTATACCTGGGTTGCAATGGTTCACAGCAGTATACAGCACTACTTTTTAGCACAGCAGGATTCTGACTTTTATTCTGTGTTTGGATTATATCAATATGTTTCATAAGCCTTTTCTTTTTCTTTTAAAAAAAATTCGAATAAAGGAAAATTAAACTATTAAAAAGCCCCAATAGTAGAATTTTAACAGTCAGCCAAAGTGGAAATGTGGCATTGTTCACTTAATAAAAAGGCTATGTGACTTGCTAGTGCAATGTATTTACTCTGCTCAAAATGTTGCCATTGGAGACAACTGATAGTTGATGGCACTTAGAGCTTTTCAACCATAGATGCTCATGAAGTCATGCTTGTAGAAGAAGAGATTGATCACTTGTTTCTGTTGTTCTCCAGTATGCTATGAAATGGGCCATAGAGGCGGTATATCTATGTCCTGGGCGCTTTTCCAGTGTGTGGCCTACCCCAGATGCTGAATACACCCTAGAGCCTACATAACAGTCCCAGAGTCCCTGATGAAGAGGATTTGCCAGAGGAAAGGGCACGACCACAACTCTATTTCAACGTAGCTATTCTTGGCAATTAGATTGTGGGTAGGAAAACACATGTTGTAGTGTTGCTGAAGCAGTTTGCATTTATAAAGAGAAGCTGGGGAGCGCATTACTCAGTGTTGGAATAGAGTGAGGACACTGGACTGCAATGAGATACCTTTCTCCTTCCCACTGCCACGGCACTAAGGAAAATGTAACTGGAAGGCAGAGTCTGACCTTTTAAATATTTTCTTATTGAAGGTTATTTCTCTGGGTTGCAAAAGAATAATTTATTATTTTCAGTGATTCACTTAGCAAGGAAAAGGGCTAACTTTGAAAACAATGGCTCACTTTTAGACTGCCATGCAAGATAGAGCAAGCATCCAATTTATGTCCGGATTTAGCTGACTATAGAAAACACGCTGTAAATAATTTGCTATAAAGTAAAGGTGAGGTCTGGGGGGTGGCACTTCTTGTAACATTAAACAAATTATACGAGAAAGAAAAATGTATACACAAAAATACATGGTCAGAAAATGAAACTAGAATGACTTAAATTATAAGCAAAATGGAAGCCAATGCGTTTCATCTAACAAAATTAAATGAGTACTAAATGACATTCTACAAACCCCGTTTCTGAATCCCCCTGAGCAAATAAGAACAATTATGAGTTAAGGAATAGAAATCATCTAGAGGAATACATACCAATTAACCAAAATGTCAGAATTCTTGTAGTACGAGTCTATTTTGTAAATAGCAGCATGTATCCATCAACAGTACTCAGTAATTTTCAGATAAAAATACAATTAAATAACACTCCACTAATTGCAGCTAAGAAAATGAATAGAAACAATTCTCTTCAACAATCATTGGCAAGCTTTAGATGACTTACTTAGCTTTAAGAGGTCTTGTTTATAATTCCAAGTTTCACTGACAGTTTGTGATCTAATCACCCAAGTAACATTTTTACTGACTTACTGTGCTCTCTTTCTTCCCATTTCTTACCAAATCCCAACTCAGAAGTAAGATAATACATGTATTTGAGACCAATATTCACCAATGGTACAGGGGCAAGACATTTGATGCATTTGTGCCAGATGAAAAGTAACAGTACACGTCTTTGCATGTGTATATGCATGTAAGGTTTGCTAAGTGATTTGTATATTCCACAGTTAAAGACCCAACACGTTACAGAATTAAATAACTCTTTCATCCTTTGAAAAGTATCACACCGATTTGCTTTACACTTTAATCATATAGTTTTGCTTGCCAGTTCACTGCAGCTATTTTTCAGTTCTGTGCAATAGCAATAAAATACCACAGGAAGGAGCCAGATACTCATCCTGCAGCTTCAGAAGCCCCAACCAGACAGCTGCCTCTCTGCAGACTTGCTCTGCTGGGAGGCAACACTTGTTAAGGGAGCAACACCACCACAGTTATTAATATTGGCCTCGGGCTTCATGAATTAAGAGGAGACAATACTAAGTACCACCCAGAGCAATCCTCCAAAACAGCCAGCCTTGAGACTTTCTGTTATAAATACGCCATATACCTGCCTGTACAACTTTGAAATTATTTCTTAGACATATTTTTTTAACTTTAAAGTATATTTCAGCATCTGTTTAGTAAAAATACAATAAAATACAGGACCTATTATTCAATACAGCTTTTACAAAAAGCATTGATTACAACCAATATCTCGGTTAATTTTCTTAGAGTGAGGAAGACCAGGATTTTCTGTTGGACGTGTGTTACACCTAGAGATACCACTCAGGTGAGTCTGTCTTGTCATTTTAGTTCAGATAAGGAGTAGGCTTCTAAAGGCAGTCTCCTATCACTTGCTGTGCTCTCTTAGAGATCCTTTTCACATTAAATGAACCAGAGAGATGAGCTTCAAGAACACACAGTACACTCCATTCACTAACCAGTATTCAGTCCATGCAACAAAATGAGATCTAATCCAAGTAACCCTCCACCCCCCAAAATGTGTACATTAGAGATCCTAGATCCTTAATACCAAACTCGTTTTCCCTACAAATGTTGACATATGTGTGCCTTGGAAGTGATGTGGGAGAGGGAAGATGTGACAGAAAAAGCTGCTGACTGTCCTACGTAGAGAGAAATACACCAAGATGCTTCTGTAGGCTGGCGTGATGCTATAGTAGTGTCAAATGAAAGGGGAGGACACGTTTTGGTCTTGAAAGTGGTGATGTGTGAAGAAATTAATCTGACCAAAAGGACAATGCCAGCATTCTCAAATACAAATAAATGAGCTGAAATATACAGATTTGCCTCTTTCTCCTACATGTGCATGCACATGAACAACATCCAAGCCTGCCCAAACTTGAGTCATGGTTGTCTCTGATAGTTCCTGACCAAAGACATCTCTCTTGGAAGAAACAGGTGATCTGGGAAGGTGTACCAGTGCCTGTCCAAAGGAAGAAGGGTAAGAAGAAGGCCATATTTCTACTCATCTGGGCACACAGAATACAGTGATGGTCCTCTGCACCAGAGGTCCCATTCCATTCTCCTGAATAAGACTTCTTACACTCTAAGCTTGTATGACTCTTACATCTCATGTCCTGTCAATGCCAGGATAAGTTTCATAACTAGTCCTATATTCACACCAATAAACCCATAGTAAGCAAATGTAAGATTTCTGTAAAGGAGAAAAGGAATTGAATTTGCACAGGTTTCCTTTTGAGCTCATCAATATTGTGGTAACACAGAAGAACAGATAAAAAATTCTCATACTTGAGTGGAAATCAAGACATAATTTTCAGAACAAAAACATCCTTTTTTGTTTGTTTGTTTGTTTGTTGATTCTTTTAATTGACAAGCAATACCACTCTTGGTATCATCCAGACCATTCCTGGATGGAGCAGAGCAAGCACATGCCTTAGCAAAGCAGCAACAGGGCTCCTCACATGGAGCTGAGGAGATTCCACTGTGAAACTACTCCAGATTTTCCATCAAAGCTCATTTTAAGGATTTATAACTTGGACTGAGACATTCTTTCCACACTGTGATTTGGCATTAAAGAACTTGGCCCAGGGATCAAAATAACCCTCTTTTCCAGCACTTCTTTTTAAGTGTGGGAAAGCAAATTTCTGATATGTAAAGATGCAAAAATATTAAGACATACTTTTGTTCTTTTGTTGCAAGAAAACAGTGGCAAGTAAGACCACAACTAACTTTAAATATAAAGTCTCCATCTAGCTTGTGCTTTTTGAGGCTTAGAAACTGATTGAATTGTCTGGTTTCCTCTCATGTGGAAGAATGGCTTTGCAAATGAAAATAAACAAAATAAAACGGTTTGCTTTCTGCGCTGCATATTTTATAACAAGACACTTTAAACTCCTGCTTCATTTTCTTCTGGCCTTTGATGTTTAAAAGTTGTTTGTCACCAACTCCATAATTTTAATATCAATAAATGTGTTGCACATTCAGCACACCAGTCAGGTGCCAAAGGTAACACAAGTTTTATATTAAGTAAATATGTTAATGATTTCAAGCATAAATGGTCTGGGCCTCTTCTTACTGCCATTAATTTCTGCTAAAACAGATCTTGGTCATGAATGTGTGAGTGATAATGGCCATGTGTTGGCAAGCATTTTGCCTTTTGCTACCTAGCTGAAGCTTAGGGACATGAAATTATGCTTACACAGATGACAGCCTATATGCTTATTTCTTCAGTTCAAGAAATACAAAACAGTGGTTTAGGACTTGAAAGACTAAGAATGCAGCTCACTACAATAAAAATACCAGTTTGGAATTCGTTTCCCTTTCATCGTCATGGAAAGCACTGCCCATTCATAAAAGTCTGCCCATTCTGATTATAATACTTAAATTAGCAATCATCCAGGATAACAAAGTTTATGTGTGAAGTAAACTTTACCAGACAGTAACCTTAAATAACAAGGAGAAGATAATAATCTTACCATAGTTTTTGGCAACAGAAGACTTTTTATCCCAAATGAGATTAAACATTATATTCGTCCTAATTTCTTAACATTGACCCATTTCACATCAGCTTTTGTAACACAACCAAAGGTGAAAGGGCCAAACAACAGGAAGAAAAAGGCTCTAGATTGCTACTAAAAATGTTCTGAACACTGCTACTTTCTACTATAAAAGGGGAGATTTGCCTGAACACCTCTAAATGAGGGCTCTGGCTGCACATCACATGGAAAGAAGCAGTATCTTAAAAAAGGAGGTCCCTATGACCTAGGGACTGTGTTTAAATGTGTTCAATCTCCCATGTAAATTTTCTAACATGCGTCCCACCTTCTGAGTTCTGCTACACACTTCTGTAGGACTACACCACTAAACAAAGCAACATCAAAGAGACATGATTCATCACTTGAAAATTTTCTACCTCCTATTTACCTTTGAAGACAACAAAAAAATGCCTCTTAGCTCGGTATTAAAATAGCAGCCTCAAGGTCCTTACTCCATGCCCTTCACCAAAAAAAAAAAAAAAAAAAAAAAAAAAAAAAAAAAAAGGAAAACAAATCTAGCAACAGAGAAAAGAGAAATGACCAGATGATGCGAGACTGAAAGCTGGAAACAGTTCCTAAAACAGTTCCTAGTCCTGGACATACATGCGAACCGAATGGCCTGTCATCACTGAATCCAGGCACAGACATATGCCTTTAAACAGAATGCAAGTCAAATGATCTGCTACATATCTGGAAGAGCAAGAAGCTGATACCTGAAGAAGAGAAAGGTCTTGAGAGAGCGGTGTGAAAGTGGAGACTCAGCAGCTATCTGACATTTTCCCTTTTGCTTTCCCCGATAGCCACCACCTGATGCATAAGTACAAATGGTACTATCACCTCTAGGCATACAAGGGTTTTTCTGCTCCAAGGCCAAACCCTTATCTCTTATGACAAAAAACAGTCGGTACTTTTGTGTTTGAGGTCTGTTCTCTGGAGCCTCGTGACTGGCCCTACACAGGGGCATGTATCATCCTTTTCCTCAAGGGACGGCTCTCTGCATCTGCAACTCTTCACTCACTGTCCTATGCTTCCTTTTAAAATGCGCACTGCAGTGATACCCCTGAGTCTTGGATAACAGATTAGAAATGAAGGATAGGGATTGACTAGCTCACTTTAAAGGGCCACTGACTTTAAATTTAATTAAATCCATATCTTCTACCTCCCACATAATCACCCCCTGGGACTAAAGGCTTCTGAAAAGGATTAGGAAGGGGATACTCTCACTGCAGCCACACCACTATGCAGAAAATAATTCAAGATTTAGGAAGCTGTGAGCAGGAAGCAGAGGATGAAAACGAAAAGGACTCAGTGAAAACACAAACAAATAACTCTTCTAGCTAGAGAGTATAGCACTCACTTTGGGCAGAGAAGGTTGTGCTCCAGCCTTTCTTTCCAAGAGCCTTTCTGTGTTTTGTCCTAGCACAAGTAAGAAACAGAAATAAACCTAGTAAAAGTAGCATCATGTCTCAAATGAGCCCCTAAACTAGTAGCCTACTACCTTGTGTCTCATCCCATATTATGCTCAGTTGTTTTCTCAGACTGTGGTTCAGGATGGCACTAATGGCACCCCTAGCTCCTCAGGTAGCTCTGTCTAAGAGGCCTGGCAGCTCAGGAGAGCCCATACAGCTGCTTTACTCATACAAAAGCATGTGGAGTATTACTTTGGGGACTTCCACTGACAGCTCTCCATTTAGTCTACTTTTCAGAACAAGCAAAACTGCTTTTTCTGACCCAGTACCCTTCTAACTCCCTGATAAAATAAGAAGTAAGACAACTTAATCATGCTTGCTTTTTTTTTTTTCCCCTTTTTTTTTTTCAACAGATGATAATTATTGCAATGAATAATAAATATTTCATTCTGGAATACTGGAGGGATTTTTGCCAGCTCTGACTTTTTGTTACAGTAGGCAGGTGCTTATTTCACCTGCCCTTTACATAAACCTTGACTTTGTTGAGCCAACACAGCTTATAAGCATTCTCAGAAGTACAATTTCACGTTTGTACAGATCCTTAATGTGAAAACCTGGGATGGCTATGGATGGACAAGTGCTGCCAAAAAAGACAGCTGCTGAGTGGGAGTTCTTAGGATGAGAATGATGGATATAGGCACCTAAAATGCAAGTGAGGTAGGTCATAAGAACAGAAATTCTTTGGGGGTGGAGGAAAGGTCTCTTATTTCAGGAATTACTGTAGAAAGGATATCCTTTGTTAGAAATCAAATAATTTGCTACTTTATTTCATGCATAAAATAAGTATAGAGCAAAACAGTCCTTAAACCAAGTCTTTCCTTACATTTTTACCACCATTCTTGAAGGCTTCTGATAAGAGAGGACTGCCTTTTTTAGTAGGACATGTTGAAGGTCTCTAATTTCTGATGGAAATGAAAGGAGAAATGCTTTGGCGGAACTTCCTGAAAACATAGAGAACCCTAATGCATTTTTAATATTTTTTTTTAAGAATTTATGCATTTGGGAACTAGAAGCTGGAAAGTGAAGTTTGAAATTTTATCAAACCTCTCAATTTATGCAGTCCCATAGAAAAGCTTCTTAAACATTACACCAGATGGCTTTTTTCTTAACTTCCTTGAGCAGGTTCATGTTACTTCACTATCAGTAATAAATTCCCATACTTACATCAATGCTTCATTTTATGTTACTGTCATTATCTTGTTACAGGTTATAATGGTATTTGCATTATCTGCCTAATAATTATTCCTGAGTCACAGCAGTAAAACTCTTTTAAGTCTCAAGCTCTGATCTAGAATCTGCTGAAAAAAAATTCATCTGTGTCTCTTTGATTGAAAAAGATGTTCCATACATTACAGAAGAATGAAAGCGGGCCAATGTCTTTCCTAGTGTGGGTTTTACAGTAAAACAATCCTAACTCAGCTAGATAGATTTAAGTGAGTCTCTCCCCAAATATTATTTGTATATAAATCCCCATACTGTGTAGATAAATGTACTGTATTTTTTCAACTTCAAATCTGCAGACGTTAGTTAACAGTTAGCTATGCCACAGTGCAGAACAGGTGACTTTGGTACATGCAAAACAAACTTGCAGGATTTGGATAAAAAGGAACACTGTAAAATGAATGAAAATACTGTAGTAAGAGACATACTCTAGCATATGGAGGATAAAGCGTCTTGCACTGTAAGACATTTGAAAATATTACACTCTAAAATTAGTATTTATAATGTTTTCAGTGATACAACACACTCCTGGACACAATTATCTTAAGAATAGGATATCTCCGTTAATTGCGTTAGCATGCTCCAAATTCCAGCCACACAACAGCCACAGTGATAGAGAGGGCACATGACAATACTGCATAATCAGCCTTGCAATGATGTTCAACAAAAAAAACCATCCATGGGATAAAGAACCCGTTTGAATTTATCTGATGTGAAGCAAAAGTTATTTAAAAATGGTAGCAAGCACATATGATTTTGTATTGTCCACTCTTGGCAAAACAGGTGCTTATCCGTTTAATGGGCACTTGATTTTACACAAGAGGTTCACAGATGTCCTCCAGCAGTTACTAGGTAAAACTTAGTTTTTAAAAAGCGCAAAACCCTCTCTATCCTACACTTTGAATTTGGATGGATTGTTTATCCTCTGCTATGAAAACCTAATGACCCAAGAAGAAAGCCAGGACTTGAGAAAATTTCTTAAATCCACAGGTAGAAGGTATGGCTATCATCTAATTGGTTTAGCTATATATATTCCAGTCATGGAATACACACTATATAGTCAGAGTTCACAAAGAATCTTACAACGGAACGAACAGAAAACCCATGTGCAGAGACACTGTGAAAATTAGAGGATATATGATGCTGGAGCACAACTTGTAGAGTTGTGCAAGTCCTCTGCTATGTGCGCACCCCTCTTGGAGCCCTTTGTGGGAACATGCAGTATAAACACCTCAGACTAGTTATGCCTAGCCCAGTTCCTTATACCGTTTGTTGAACTGACTGGACCATCTGAATTTGGCACAAGACAGCTTTTTCTGTGGAAAGCTTTCAGAATTTCAGTTTTCAAGGAAATCCAAACGCTTCTAAACAAATGTCATATATTTATTCACTCAAAGTCAGGAGGTAGAACAAAGGCTTAAAGCAACAGTTTTCTTTTTTTTCCACTGCCTAAGTTTTCCATGTTCCTTGAAAGCATTTGTAAAGTCACTTAAGGCTGTTCTCCATTCCTGGCTGGAAGGTACTGGTCCTTGGCCTCTTGTCACTGTGACCATGGAGTTTTTAGAGACACAGTGTGGCCTAGCCCACTCCAAACCTGCACACGTGCCCCTCATGGGGACAATGGCCTCTTAGACCCTGAAGCAGTGAATGGGGGTCCTGGAACTTCAGGCCTTCTATATCCATCCCTCCTGAGTGAGCAGACTGGAAGTGCTCTGTCCCTTTGAACACCACATCTGCTTTTGTAAAACGTCTCAGCAACCTTTTAGAAAAAGTATTTATCCTATTTGTGTCCTTCTGTACCTACTAGCTCTTAGTGATTTTGCTTCTCCTGTCTAGCATCACCATCTTTAAGCTTTAGAATGTCCTTTGATCTTACTCTCTTCGCTCAGCTTTGGGAAGAGCAAATTGCCCTCAGCCTAGAGAGAACCAAGACATAAAATATCTCCTAATAGTTACTTCTCCTACTTTTTTACATGAAAGATTATTTTGCCTTTACTATGCCTTTGTCATTTTGTTTCATTACCATATTTATTAAGGCAATATGAGAGACAAACACTATTTAAAAAAGCACCCTATATCTGTAACTACTTAGCAGCAGATATTCAAGTCTTGACATTTTCAAGTCAAAAGCAGTAAACAGCATGTAAATATAGAAAGCACCTAAAAGATAAGAATTAAAACAAACAACACCATTTCTCATTATATTTTTCTCTGATGAGAAAGTTCAAGAGCCCTGGCACTGCAGTGAGGACAGAACTTAAAATTTGGTCTTGCCTTTAAGCTGGAATAAGATTTGCTCTCAAACACTTTGCTCACCTCAAAATATCTTCCTGTAGAACTGTTTTGATTTCTGCATAGTAACACAAGCCTACTTACAGTAAGTATTTTGTTCTGCTACTTTTCACAGATGTCTTAAAATGCATTCCACTGATTCATGCAGGTCTGTTGTATGATGTGTAAATCTTAACACAAGGAGGGAGCATTTCATATGTTACCAAATAACTGAGAATTGAGAAAGAAAAGCATTAGGAAAGAAGATATCCTTTCATCAAAGATCCTTATATCAAATGTTTCATTACTGCTTTTTTCCCTTATGAGAGCAGGCTGTGATCTTTTAAGATGTCTCTCCGAAGGTATCTCTAAATTAAGAAATAAGGTATACCTCTAAGAGACAGCTAAGCATACAGTTTTTGCTTGGAGCAAAGGCAAATGTGAGGCCTCTCAGAGATTCAAATACGTTTGACAGAATAACTGTTAACATTGTTTGGGTTGAGATGATGGACAAAGAAACACAAAAAAAGAGCTGACTAGAAGAAGCAGAGACAAAACTCAGGAACACAAAAACCACTGCAGAAAACAAAACAAAACAAAACAAAACACAGAATAACCTGAATAGCATCAATGTGCAGAATAAATAAACATTTAATGTTAAGGTTATGGCTGAAACAATCCCAGGATAAGGGCAAGGAGATTGCCTCAGATTTCTTTTTTTCCTCTTAATATAGAAGGGTGTCCTAAGTCCACGTAAGGCAGAAAACAGCATTTAAAAAGTCTAAGTTTATTCCCTTCTGCTGGCAATAGTCTACTAAAATCTGAAATTTTTACTAGCTGTTCAATTCAAAAGGTTAGCAATGTACTTCAGTAAGTCCATTTACCAGCAGAACACCCAATATCCTCTTGTCAAGCACAGGTGAGATCCTCCTCACTTCCATCAAGAATGTCCAACTGCAGTATATAATGATGCAAAAAATAAATAACACCCCTCTCCTCAGAAAGGAGTTAAAACACATTCATCTGTTTTCAGTTGGATCCTTCACAAAAATTTCTGGCATTTGGCCTCCTCCTACCTGTACCACAAGAAATCAGAGTTCCATTGAATACAACTTATAAACACAAGGATTTTTTTGACTTAGTGTAAGAACTAGGCCCTGGAGGTAAACAAAAAAAAAAACCAAACCATATCTCCCTTTGCTTCTGCTGCACAAATGGAAGTGTTCATCACAGCTTATTGTAAGTTTATGGTACTAATGAGTATCTGATGGTCTGTCTTGCCTGTAGATACTTTAAAAGCTGATTTTTTTCTACATTGGATAAATTGATTCACTAATGCAATTTCAAAACTTCATGCTGACCTAATCCTTTTTCATGTAGAATTAGGTGGTGTGAACTGCTATCCCTAACACCATCAAAAACAACATCAAAATCATTCAAGGCAGGCAGAGGAAACCAAACAGTCCTAGAAGCACAGGAAAAGCTGGGAAGGGAGCTCCTGGGATGAGGGATGGCACTGAGGATGCAGAGTGACTCAGGGGAAGCACTGAGGTTCAGGATATGCAGTGACTAACCATCACTGGTTGGTGGGGAAGGAATGTCATCTCCCACCCCCACATCACATGAGTCACTCATCCCAGAGCTTAATGACTCCAAGGATGGGATATATAGAAAGAAACAGAGCACAGCAGATTCCAATCCCAACCATTTTACTTTTTGTGAAATATGTGCAAATTTGCCTGTTGATTTCTACTGGAGCAAGACTGAATTGAAAATGGCTCCTGCAGAGGAAGAGCAGGAATCAGCAAAGCAGGAGCCTGTAGAGATGCAACTATTCCAGGCAGCATACACTGATTCCCTAAACATCTGTATCTCAGTATCTTGTTTTGTTTTTTTCAGCTGCACAAAGCATCACAGACCTGGCACATATACTGGTATAAACAAGCTGGTCACACATTCAAACAAATGCACACATATTTAGCAGGAACCGAAGGCTAGGAATAAAAATACAGGTAGAGCTGTTCAGAATAGGATTCCATAATGTGGCAAGAGCTCTGTTTGGGGATTTGTTTCACTGAAGGAGGTGGTGTGGAGATTAACAAAGTGACATGGAGATTAACACATCTAACCAGTACCTAATAATTCATAGAATCATTTCAGTTGGAAAAGACCTGTAAAATCATTGAGTCTAACCATTAATCTAATCCTGCCAAGTCCATTGCTAAAACATGTCCATAAGCTCCATAGCTACATGACCTTTAAACATGTCCATGGCTGGTGATTCAACCACTTCCCTATGCAGCCTCTTCCAGTGCTTGATAACCCTTTCAGTGAAGAAATTTTTTCTAATATCCAATCTAAACCTCCCTTGGCACAATTTGAGGCCATTTACTCCTGTCCTATCACTTGTAACTTGGGAAGAGAAACTGGGACCCACCTTTCTATAACCTCCTTTCAGGTAGTTGTAGAGAGCAATCAAGGTCTCCCCTGAGGCTTGTTTTCTTCAGACTACATAGCCCCAGAATGCTTAAATAAACTCTTCCCTTCCTGATGGCAGTAGCTCTTTATTATTCTGTCATCCCAGCACTCTGGCCTCAAGTACATTGCTGATCACATCTTCCTTGCCACCTACCTAAACCCACAAATACCCATACAGGTATTACTGTATCTTATCAGAAAGGCAAGACAACAAAGATAACAAAGATGCAAACAACTGCCTCATCTAAATATCTGAGAACTACCAATTCATCACAATTCTTCATATGTGCCACTTCAGCTATTTTTTTTAATCTTTTTAAGATTAGAAAAGGCACTGGAATAGAATTTGAAATCAATATAATGCAATATGAAGCCAATACTTTAAATTATTTAAATATTTGGGATAAAACCCCTTACTATTCTGAAGACAGACATAAAAACCATCTTATTCATAATAAGGCACAACGGAAGCTAGGTCCCATTCTGAGGTGTTAAATATGTCTTTACATCATGACTTTATGGAAGCTAAACCATCCTGTTCAAGTTTCCAAATTTCACTGCAAAGGCCCAGTTTCCAATTGTTATTTTAGGCTTTTGGGCAACTCTAACGGCTTTCGATACTGGGCAAATACAAGCAGGCTATTCCTATTGTGCATAGAATTTATTATAGGCATGTGTTAAAGTTAGACCACCTTTTGGGAAACGTTGAGATTAAATCGTACAACCAACACATCACCACTCTGCAGCAAAAGTCAAATAGCACACTCTCAACAGTCTTAACCTGATAGAGCATATAAATATAGTCAACTGCATCTATCCAGATAAGTTTATTCCATCGGTGGAAATAAAACACTAAATATGAAAAATAAAGTAAAAGCAGTAAATTATTCTAGAGGTATCCATGCCCTCAATATAAAAACATAAACAAGTCAAGCAGTATTAATATATTACATACATGGAGCACATACAGATGAACACAATTAATTGCTTTCATTCTCCTCTGATGCTGAGCCAGTTCTGTATCAGGCCAATATTTTGTCATTAATTAATGTAGCTTTAAAACTGCTCTACCTTATGCTAGCTGCCTCAAGCATCGTGTAGTTCTCACGAATGATGGGGCTGCAAGCAACCCCCAGATGCACCAGCTGTACCTCACCCACCAGCAGTCATGGTGCTCCATGATCAAACAGGCTGCTAGACTGGCTGTCCTCCCCAGGGCCCTCACCAAATGACAGCCAACTTATCTGGTGCTAGTGCTGCTCTGTGTCCTGCCAAGTCTGACCTAAACTGTATGCATTGTTACCCACCTGATTATACAATAAAGCAACCTTCAGAGTCTGGCACTGAGGGAACTTATTCAGGGAAAGGGTCATACTTTGGTGTAGTGTTTTCAGCTCCATTTAAACAATGCATTCATACATAACTAAAGCTGCTGTAAAGCTTTATTTTAATGTAAATCCTTGGTTCGAGAAAGGGAAGGGAATTATCTGTTCAAATAGCTGTGATCCATTCAAATATCAATGCCAACTTTTTGTACAAATCAATAATTTACTGGAAGAAATGTTCCCAGCTTTGTTTCTGAGGGCATTTTTTTCCAGGCACACATTTTATTTACACATGGGAAAACTCCTAGGAGCATGTAAAAATTACTACCTTTGTAGACAAACAGGAACTCTAGACTTCTTGCTGTGTGTTTGTTTGTAACACTGGGTACAAGGAAACTGTGTACAATTTGTGGTTACTTCTTCAAAGAGTCACTCAAATGCCTATAAGAGAGCGAAAACTGAAAGGAGTAAGATAAAAACCACTATTAAGTGGTATCTTAAGAGTAGTATGGGAGTGGTGTATTTTCTTGGCTTGGATATTTGGCAGAAAGAATCTGGAAAGGTTTATTTGGTAAAATCTGGACTCCCTATATATTTTCAGTTGCAGAGTGTTTCACATGGGGTAAGAACAACATCAGAACACTCACGGCCAAGAAGAAATATGTCAACATCCACTTACACTGACAACTGAAGTGTTTCAGATTGTGGGAAAGAACAGCACATTTATCCCAAGACATAATGAAGAGGTAACTTCCTCACATATGCTGACTTTTGTTGACTTGCAGCTGTAACCCTTTTCCTACCCTCAGTTTCCTTTTCAAAACAGTGGTAACCTCTGAACAGCAGTAATTCCACTTGCTGCTGGACTCTGTTCTGATTGATCATCCCCACACCCTCACTCACTATTGCTTGAAGAGCATTTCTGGTAGAGTCATTTTTCACTTCAAAGCCACAGATGGTTACAAAACTTTATTAACTCTAGAAGGACTCTTTCAAGAGAAGCTTTATATAAACAAAATGTGTGTCATCGATAACCAACTCAAGAGCCATAACATACTTTAAGCAGGTGCCTTTGACCAACACCGTGTATTTGCCTTTGCAACTTCAACAATCCATCATATAACCCATGACATCCTATTAAAAAAAAATCTATTTTATTTTCAATACATAACATTTTTTTTTGCATCAGACCAAAATTAAGTATAAAATGTGATAATCAACTTTGTTCCACAAGGCCAAAGGAATGAATAAAAATACCTAAATGGAATATGAATAAATCTATTGACAAACCTCCAAGAATGTACTGTAAGCCAGAATCTCATTAAAGTTGATGTTAAAATTCAGCAGAGCACCTGCTACTCTGCTTGGAAAAGTCTGTATGAGTTTAGACCAGCCAGAGAAAGGAAAAATTGCTCCAAACCAGGTCACAACTGCTTTATAAGCGCCTGCCTTTTCAATGTGAAGCAAGAAATGTCTTGCACCATGAAGGGACCACTTTAAGACAGATTTATCTCTGACTCTGAAGTATCACATAACATGTATATAATAAGAAACACATTTCACTATTGTATACTGATAATAGGAATTCAACAGTCTTGACTCATTACATTTTTAGCAGCAAAACAAGTAAAAACACTATAATAATCAGTGCAAGTTGCAGTCTTTAATTTCTTCTGTTCAAAGTCTTTACTGGCTTATAGTAACTGTGTAGTTTTTCTCAACCTAGTCAACGCAGAGGGAATGACGTTTTGCCATCAGGCAGAGGCAGAAACCCAGGCTACTTGGTCTTTTCTGTGTTGCTTGTTACTGTGATGCTATTCCATTTGGTAATATGAAAATCAGCAAGTCCCTCCAGATGTGTACAACACTGTTCTGCCAGCCAGTGATCTTTTATAAATTAATTTTAAATTAATCTTTCC
>NW_008623750.1:102456-113642 GCF_000691845.1 Merops nubicus
CCATAAATCATCCTTAATGGTAGACTGAAACTTAATGTTTAATACATTGAAATGCATAATATGCTGACAATTATATAGAGGATCGACATTCGGTTCTCCGTTCCTACATATTGAGTACTTTATACATCGGTTTTTATACTGATTATGCAGGTGGTACAGTTTTAGGAAATGAGGAAAGCTTCCAATGCCTAAGGGGAAGTGCTGCAGACAGGGAGATGAAAACAAAAACAAACAAAATCACGTGTGTTGTGGTTTGAGGCTTGGAATGGGGGCGTGACCTTCCAGCAACTGGGAGGACCCCGGGTGAGATGTTTTCCAAAGAAAAATTCTGGCCAAAAAAAAAAAGAGAAAAAGTAAACAATTAGCTAGCTGATCTAGTACCTAAAAATCCCTCCTCAGTCTTTGAATTTGGTCACAGCTCTGCCTGTTTAATTTGTGACCACAGAAGATGGTGCTTGGCAAGCCCAAATATCAAATATTCAAATACCTATATTCATATATACATGAATATATATTCCCATACATTTTAAAATATAGAAAATTTATAATTTTATTTTTATTGTTTATGAGGAATTATCTGCTGAACAAATAATAAAAGGTGAACATGTTGCTTTTATTCTCTCAAAGTATGATGGAAGTCCAAAGAACTGCAGCAAAGGCTGAACTGAACATCCTGTTCTCAGAATATCAAGAATATGTTATACTCTTAAGACTTACTTACCTCGCTTACTTAACTCATGAGACTATAGTATACCTATCAATTTAGGGAGGAAAAAAACCTGTACAAAATACAGGAACAAAAAGTGAAAAAAAATAGAAATAGCATGTGTACATGGGTAAGAAAAGCACCAGCTAGACAGAAGTGAACCACGGAAAAGTAAAACTGTGAATCTTAATTCCTCTTCTATTGCCTTTTGTCCCACCCACACCACCAGCTTCATAATTCAGTAAGAAAACAGAGCAGAAGGGGAGGAAACTAGGCCACTATGCCAGGAATGTGGTTTTGATGAAAAAATTAGTCCTGCTTTAACCAACAGCAATGCTCAAACACCTCTCAAAACAGGCCAGATGTTGGTTGGAGCCAAGTAACAACTCCCTGCATATGCTTTTAGTCCATTCTGCCTCTCATCGTATTGGCTGTTTTCCCCTAAAGCCTCCACACTGCATCAGTCAGCTCCCAACTGGAAGGGGTTCCTCACACAGCTGAACGACACGGCTTCTTAAACAGCTGCTGCCACTACCAACGCTCCTCAGCCCTTCTCAATACTACCAACACTGCCTTGGCAACACAGGAGCTGGAATTCAAGGGCAGAACCTATGTCTTCTGCTTGGAAACTCCCGGAAACATCGGAACATACCCAGCTCATCCATGCCTTAGGTTCATAGCATTGTTTTGGATGGAAGCGACCTTTAATGGTCATCTAGTCCAACCACCCTGCACTGAGCAGGACAAGAACAGCTTTTCCAGGAGCAGTCTGAACCTTTTTGTCATCGAGATGTATAATTGATTCTAATTGCACAGAAGTTGAAGGCAAAGGAAAGCATAAGGTCTAACATGAGGAGCTTGCGAGCTCATCTCAGACAGTGCCCATCAGGTGCACTGAGGCAGGGCTGACAGAATAAGGATGGTGCTAGGCAGGTAGCCCACAAGGCAAACAAGGTCTGGGGAGAGTTCACATCATTCATGTAATTATAGCATCCCACTTCCAACATAAAATCTCAAGAACCTCTGCTAGAATCACTATAAAAATACATAAGGTTGCATAAAACCCAATTTGTGGTAAATACATTATTTCTACTCTGCCAGTTTATACAGTCCTACATGAGCTTCCTTTGTCAGTATACTGTATGGCCACCCAAGGTTTCTAAAATGCTGACAAAAATAAAAACTCAGCATTCTGTCTCCTGCAAGAAGAACAAAGGACAGTCCAAAGCATCTTAGCATAGCAAAGAGAAGGACAATGGTTTATGAAACTTAATGCTCTTCTAACATCTGGAATTTACAGAAGAAATCACCTCTGCCTCCCAGTAGCCTGCCCAATCTCTGCAACAACACCGGCAAGTCCTTTCCTTTTGGCACTTGTTATGTTCCCCAGATGATTCTTAGAGCCAGTGCAGCACCACTAATGAGAAGAAACAACTCAACTTCAACTTCTACACTGCCTCTGAAATGCACTTAAGAAACAACAGCAGCTGTAATGTTTTAAACTACAGCACTCCCCCATCCCAGCGATCCCAAAATATTCTAGAAGCAGCTAAACAAAGTAGCATGTATGCTACTAATTAAAGTACTAAAGCCCTATTATACTCAGGATCCTCCATGCAGCTACAAATAGGGAATAAAATGTATTTCTTACTTTAGACAGTGTAAGATCTACCTACAAGAGAGGACAGTGCAGATGGATAGAAAAAGACATATTCAGGAGAACTTCACATACGTCCACTCTGTAAGTTCAGGCACACTCAAACAAACTGTAATTCCCTGGGAATACACTTGAGGGGTGCGCGTCCTGTCCCTCAGCGAATGAATCCTGGTCTCCAGATGTGGTGTTTTCATGCCTGTGTGGTGTTTAATCACTGAATCCACGTGGCAAAGTGTAATACAGTGTGGGAGTACTGAGTCAGGGTGCAGGAACAGTGTCTCTACCTTGCCGAGGGCAGCACCACCTGGGCATGCGTGGGGCAGTAACACAGGTCACTATAGCAGACAACATTCACCACACATCTCCAGCACAGTGAACATCAGGATTACTTCAGGCATCATAGTCAACATGTTTTAACACTCAAGTCATGAAGGTTTAATCAAGATCCTATAGGTTATTTGGCCTGCTTAGAAGGCAGTTTTCAGGCCTAATATGATAAATATAAGAAAACTCCAAATGGCTTACATCTTATTTCCTACACAGTCCAAAAAGTCCTTCTCTTGCTCCATGTTGTGATTGGAAGGAAGTTAGTTCATATCTATTTTGCTGGAACTTAACTGCACAATATATTTCTAGCAAAGAGTCTTCTACTCACATTTTTCTACTTCTCACAAGAATAATTACAATGTAGCATTTAGTACATTAATCTTGTCAGCTGACCTGCCCAATCCTATTCACGTTTTGTATCACTTCTTTTGGATTAATTTTCAACTATATTTAAATGCTATTTCACCCTCTTGAGAAAGACTGTCCAGAGTTTTTCCAACCACGTTCATCATCTTTTGAAATTTCGCTCATCCAAACTCTTCACATGACTTGGCACTGAACACAGTTTAATTATTATTTTACATTATTGACAGTTAAAGCCAGAAAGAGAATTTATTAGCATAAGTATCTCATCTAATTAAAAATATATCTTTTTTTACAATCTGTCACCAACATGATGGAATCCTGCTGAGCACTCTGCTGAGCCAACGCCACAAAGGCAAGGGCAAAAACAAACCGTACTCCTTCTTTTGGAGTAAGGCTTATGAAAAAGATATTTCAGAAGGTGCTACACTCAGAAAATCCTCCTCTTCCAGATCAATGGCTGCCTATCCCAGATCTAAAACCCCAGCTGGTATACCATCTGAGAAATCACCACTAAAGCAGTTTATCAACAACATTAAAAAAAAAAAAAAAATGGCCACAAACTCCTTCTTTCTGAAATTAATTACTAGGATGAATATTCTTTTTGTGATGGAGAAAGCTCAAACTGCCTGGAGAATGGCTGCCTGAAATGAACTGCTTCAGAAAGAGCTAAATAAATTCTTCCATCAATTTGTCTTTAAAGCATGTCTCTTCTCTCCCTCCAACGCAGCTGTTCATCCTCGTAGTTCTTCCATATTTCTGAATTAAGCAAAGACACACTGTGACTGTTATTTTGACTTTCTGCCAATATCCAGAAAACTGTGAGATAGCAAGAAGCTGGATCATCTTTTCCTCTAGCAGGTAGAGGAGCTCTGCCGAGCCCAGAAGCCAGGGTGAGGCCTCTAGGCGACCAAGTGAGTGGAATGTATATAAAGAGCAGAGGAGTAAGAAAAATGTAAAGCAATGAGAAAAATGAATCCCAGTCATTCTTCGTCAAGTGTTAGGCACCAGACAGTAGAAAAGAGCATTCAGGGAACGAAGAAAGAATAGGGAAAAAAACTGTGATTTAAATAGTCATAAGGGAGCTTTTACTTTTCTGCAACTCCTCCTCTTTGCTTATAAAATATAATCCCAGTGGTGTTTTATGTAGAGAGAGCTCTATGAGCTACCCTATTTTTACAGTCTTCTGAATCACTAGTCTCTACATGCAGATCCAAATGAATCCCAATAGGGGCCTCAAGATCCTCTTGCAAATGCACAGTTTACAAAAGAAAATGTTTGCAATACTCACACAGTGAATGAGGTTAACTGAAAGGCAAATTATTCATGACTCAGTCACAAAATTAAATGCAAGAATCAAAACGCTCTGCTGTGTAAAATCAATATGTGTCTTTTCTAAGGGGAAAATAAAACCCCTCTATAATAAAACAAGGTAGTAAAGAAACTGTGTGCTCTGCTTTCAATATCTGGCATTAGAGGTTGGTCTCTATAGCCGGATGTGCTGACCATTCACAAGTGAAGGCAATTACTACACAAAAGGGAAAAGTTTTATGATGTTTTGAGCTCTACGGATGTATGACCCAACTTAATGAAGCACTGGATTATTTAGTGTGTTAATAGAGAAACAGCTGGGTGAACCAGATTCATACATAATTAGAAAACGGTGTCAAGACTCTGTGCCTGAAGCCACTGAAAAATTATCTGTACAATGAATTTTGTTTAAAATACACTAGTATTTCCAGACATTTCCCTCACAAATTTTAAAAGTGACATGACTAAAAAGAAGCCTACAAAGCCTAGCAAGGACTTCAGGCAGAAGTTCAGAAAAATATACTAGTCCTATTTGTTTGATTGCAGAAGGTTCTTATCACATGAGTGGAGTAACTCTGCTGCTGGTAGAAGGAAGGACACCATGGTAAATGGGTGGGGAGGAGAAACCCCCAGAAGAAGGGATAAGGGCACTTCCCAGAGCAGCAGTGCCAGTTCAGCAAAATGGGAGGCTTCCAAGTCCTGTAGTACCAAGAGGATTTGGAGGACAGTGGCCAGACACCAAGAGGAGACATAGGTAATGCCACCCCAATATTTTGTGCCTCAGACAGCCTTTTTGTTTTCTATAATTCAGTCCCTTGTTCAATAATAAGGATACTTAGCAATATCTTAACCAAATATCATGGGCTGAGAGGACACTCATTCTAGCAAACTACAGTTCCCAAAGCTTAGTTTTGACTGCTTGTTTTCCACCCCTGGCATGGCCTTACTGTAAAGGGTTAAGATCAACAACATATCCCAGTTCTCAGCAGTGGCACTTCCTTTGTCCTCTTATCCAAGTTTCCAAACTCTGCCTGTCCCTTTTCTCACTTGGCCATTTCTTTAGCCACAGCTTTCTCCCAGCCTATGTTTCCCCCGGCTACCCTTCACAGCACAGCTCTAAACTACAACCCCTTCATTATTTCAGTGATGCTGTTTCCCCCATATGTCACCCAGGCCTGAGGAAGACAAATCTTGTTGCTCAGGGCAAGGCTTTCATTTTCTCAGTTCCCATGTCCAGTATCACAGCAATTTCAGATTCCTGGGAAAAGCAAGCCCAACGACTGAAGCATATTCAGTGTAAGTATATTTACTGGTGGTTTGTTTTCTGAGTTCAAAAACCTTGTGTGAACTGAGACTTTCCAACACTCACATTCTGTTCAAATTTTGTATTTTTCACAAGGAAGGAGGGAAAAACACTTTCGTGACCCTTCAGCATTCTCTTGCCAAATTTGAAGATTCTGCTCCAAAATAGTCATCACAGCTTCTTAGTGAAATAGACATGACTCTTTCTATTTCATCCAGCACAGTAGTGCCTGTTCCCCTTTCATCTTCATTCTTCAAAATTAAGGAAACATAATCTTATTGATACTCTTCTAAAACTTCTGCTTAAAGCCTTAAAAGTGTTAGCCCATATATTAAAAGTTGACGAACCTATAAACAGCTGAAAACAAGGCCTTGTGATGACAGAGGTGATTCAGCATCCTTACACCTTTCAATATATCTTTGAGATTTGCACTGAAAATCATTGAGCCATAGATGCTAGGTCCCTAAATCACTTCGAAGATTTGCTCCCAAGCTTTACCTAACCTTTATTTCTCCTTTGAGATTTTATAGCATGTATGGGGGACGTGACTATCTCCTCACTGGAATCAAGGAAGCTGATTGATTATGGGGTTCTTGTCTCTATTCTTCAGTCTCCTTGAAAGGGTTGATATCTCTAAACTGTAAAGTCAATGAGAAACACTAGTGTCTTACCCCTCATCCCATCCTAGGACAGTTGTGTGCAAACTCTACATGATCAGATGTCCCACCTTCAGGATCTGACTATTATCTGCAGCGTATCCATCATCTGTCTGCAGCTATAAAACTTGTGCCTGAGAAAGAAATAGAACTGAGACTATAATCCAAAACATACTAACGGTCCAGTGTGCTAGTTAGCTGGCTGGAAGAAGGAACAATAATGAATAAGCCCTTGAGTCAGAAGCCAGATGTGGCAGAAGCACCCTGCAGCTGCTGGGCAGGCTCAGCAGAGTCCCCAGCCAAGGCCCCCAAGCAGGGAGGAACTGCACCCCCTTTTGCTATGGGTTTGCTGGCATAGACACTGTGGCACTCAGAAATAGAGTGATATGGTCCCAATAGTTCAGCAATGGTATTTTATTCATTACATTTTAAGCATATAGCATGTAGAATGGGTTGGTTTTTTCCATCCAAAATGCAAGTTATAATTTTCTCTCAGTTCCAGCCAACCACAACCCATATTCTAAAAATAGGGCTTCTTCAAGTTTCTAAAACAACTGTAAAATAGGCCTATAAATGAAATGATTGCCTAAGTAGCCTTCTCAGAAAGGCTCCTTTCCTTTCCCTGTATTTCTTGTATATATATTCCTAAAGAAAACACACACCCCCAAAAGGGGTTCTCCAGCCCTGTACTAGGAGATGAAAGGCACCACAAGTTCTGATTTTTCTGTGAATGTAGATTACCTGCAGCACCAAAAACTACCTGGAGTCAAAAAACATGTTATGGTCAAGTAAAGTGTTGTAATGGACTATGTGGGAACTTCAGATGAACCAGTTGGCCTGAGGGGAAAAAATTCACCCTCAAGGAAAATGAATGAAGACTGGAAATGGAAGCAGAGCTAGGCAAGTGTACACTTTGAACTCTTTTGAAAGCAGAAGACGGGAAAAACAACAGTTAGCAAAAGCCAAAGAAATATATCACAGGAATTTGCTTATTACTGGAGAAGTCACTGAAGCCGTTTGTCAGCTGACATGAAGCCTGCTAGGATCCTAACACACTGTTAGTTATTCTGTGTCATTAACTGATTTACAAGGGACCAGGAGATCCTAACAACAGTGGGTGAGCAAATTTTTCAAGGAAAAATATGCTGTCATTTCAGTGGTATCATTTGTGTTATGGCACTCACAGTAACCTCGTAGCTTAACAATGCTCAAGCAAAAGCAGGCATGGGACTGCAGGCACAGGAAGGCTCGGGGTTTGTTTTTATTCAAATAGAGGCAGCAGCACTACAGCTCAGAGTAGTCAGATCTGTTTTCCTGTTATGCTTTTCCTTCTTAATAACGGTTTTTCATTTTTTTAAAAAAATACAGCAATAAAAACGGAAATTCTATAAAAGCTGTCTTCTTTTATTCTAAAGTAAGGGGGGAGGGGGAACCACAAAACCATATGGAAGTTAATGAAATGCTTTATTTGTTTAGGGAAAAAAAAAAAAAAAAAAAAAGGACTCTATTTCCTGAATTAAATTTGTTTTCATTGTCCTCCTGTGGGTAAGTGTTTTAGGGAGATCACATACAATGTCAGTCCTCATTCACAGCTTTTCAAAATAAGAGACTGTATTCTGCAGGTACTTGGATTTACAGCCATTAATTCCTTAAAATCTTTGCTTCATGTTTACAGTGAGGTAATTGGAAGCAAACAATATCCTGTTACAATTTTAGTAATGCAACTCCTATATAATTCCCAATAATTGTATAATAATAGCTGTATAATTTATTTTCATAACTAAAAATGATTCTTAAGGGGAAAAGTAATTTTTTTTTTTTTTTTTTTTTTTTTTTAATCTGCACAAATACAATATGCCAAAGTGGACAGTTTGAGATAGCATTAGATACACAGCCTAGGTGAAGAAAGTCTGTCAAGAAAATGTTACTTTCACCTTGATCTGCTCCAGGAAATTGCAGGTGATACTGTTTTGAAATTTGCACAAATCTCAATACACTAATCCTTTTCTATAATTTTTATTCACTTGATGCTAGACGTGGTGTTATATTACATATTCAGTATTTTTTAATTTTAAGGTGATTTAAAAGAAAATGAGTCACCAGTCCTAAAGGACTGTCCTTTCTTAACCTTTACACTTTCAGAGGTTTTTAGTCCTTTGCGGCTCAAACAATAAAATTTCACATGCAGTCACCTAGCACACTGTTAATTTTTTAAAAAATAATATGAGAAGTAATTAATACCTATTGATGCTTAGATGTTCATTAGAAAGTTCCCACACAAATTAATGTATGCCTCAGAAAGTGCAATATATACTGTAATTATATCTTACTGTTTATAATAAGTATCTAGGAGAAAAAGAAGAATAGCGAATGTTTATCCCAAGGAAGCCGCAAAAAGGGAAGAACAGGTAGCCTGAAATTTTTGACACACTATTTTAATTCACCTGTACAGGATTAAATTGGTATTTTGATGACAACAGCTAGAGATAGTATGTAAGAGCAAGAGTTGGCCATAACAACATACGACTATAATTGATGGAAATTTGGAGGAAGTGATAATATAAGAAATACTGGTTTGGATTAGAAAGACTCATAGCCAGCTTTTTACATAGCATCTGAAGAGCTCAAAGGTCATTGCTTTTTATTCTACACAAGAAGTGGAAGAAATCTGTGCTTGATTATTCACTTTGAACAAATACTCTGGAATGTTTCCAAAATACAGAAATAACTGCTTATTACTAATTACCAAAGCTGGATTCCTTAGTCATTAAAATATCACTATATCCAAGTGAATGCAGAGATAAGACTTGTGCAGTGCTCCAGTTTTTATATACAAAGTTGAAAGAAACGTACAAGTACAAAATCATCAGCATATTCTGTTAAACACAATATCCCAATCCAAAGAAATTAATTACAAAGTTTCAAAACAGATTTAAAAACTGAGATAAAATGATACAGAAAAAATTTTACCTTGAGACGCTGAATTTACAAATGATGTAAACTGGTAACTTTTTCCTTCACATTGTTTATCTTTGGATACAACCATGTAAACACATAAAATAGGCTCTTTAAAATAATTTGCAAGAATAGAATACAAAGCTGAGAACTTCACGCAAGGAACATGATTTACTTTATAAAATGGAAGAAACTCAAAATTGAACTACCTCTGAATCAAGGTTAAAGGTCAAGACAACAATCTAAAGTACTGGTAAGTATCCGAATCATAGGATCATAGAATGGCTTAGGCTGAAAGTGACCTTAGAGATCATCTAATCCAACCTCCCTGCCATGGGCAGGGATGCCTCTCAACCAGACTAGGTTGCTCAAAACCTCATCCAACCTGGCCTTGAACACCTCCAGGGAGGGGGCATCCACAACCTCTATGGGCAATCTATTCCAGAGCCTTGCCACCCTCGTGCTGAAGAACTTCTCCCTAAGATCCACTCTTAAGTAAAAAGCTTATGTCCTCGATTTTCAGAAAGGCATCAGCAAAGAATGTATTAGCAAGGAAAATGAGAACACAGAAAACAGCATAAAACATTGTAAATAGGAAAGACTCTTGTGAATAAGATTTAAATTGTTGGTTTATATATATATGCTCTCTCTTCTTCACTGCTATATATTTAAATACCAGCTTTCAGAATAGGGACACAGGCTTTAAGCCCACACTTTCTTTCCAGTTAAACTGGGTGAAGATACACAACATTCACTTTGCACTTTGCTCAAATATTTTTTTTTGTTTTGGTTTGTTTTTTTATTTTGTTCCCAGGTGAGAGAAAAATATCATTAAACCTAGCTAACAGTAGCAGTTAATGCAACTTCAGTAGACAGATTAACACCTGGAAGAGACAAAAATGTTACCTTTCCCGTTCTGATCCTTGCCCTGCAACATGTAGTCAACACAGTTGAGTCAATGTTGTGAAGCACAGCACAATGAATGAACGCAAACGAGAGAGAACAGCAAATATGCATAGCCAAAAAGCACACACCAATTAAATGGGAAATCCTCAGGCCATCTCTAACTCCTTTATTTATATCTTTTCCACCCAATTGTTCTCTTTCTAGCTCCTCTGTTAGAAAGGATGGGATGTAGCCCAACATGACTAATTCTGTACAATCAAACTCATTTTGTTGCTTAACCCCAGCAACTGCCATATGTTATTTCTGAATCATAAGGACCCTTGTCTTTAACTATCTTGCTGCAGTGACACAGAGTTTATTTTTGAAAAAAAATCTTTCTCCTCTTTCCTTAAGCCATGCAACAATTCGCAGTGAAAGAGTAAAGACCACCCTTGATATCTAACAGTCTGCAACAACCTAAATGTATCCTAAACATAATATTAGAGTTTTGTTTAACGTTTCATTAAAAGTCACTCCTTCCAAGCATGCTGAAGTCAATGAGATTTTTTTTCAGGAATTTTAATGGGCTTTGGGCAAGACACAACTGTTTTAGGTTACTGACTTCTATTGCTCCATGGGTTTCACTTGATACTCAGAAAGAAATACTAAAAGTTACTTAATAATCATATACCATGTAAACAGTGATGTACCCTAAACCACAACAATCAGCTGGTTTCCATCTCAAAGCTTAGGAGCTTATAATAACGCAAAAGCCAGGTGTATGGCACTCACCCAGACTTAGTGTCAGAACTAACTTCAGTAAAACAGCCCAGCATGTATTTTATAACAAGATTATAAAATTTGATATGAGAAGTGGTAATGGCAATCTTTGACATCTAAAATATATTTTGCAGGGTTTTGAAATTAATAACATTTTCCATTAGATGGTTTTATAGATGGACCTACCATGAAAACAGCTTTCTTGTACCATGATGTCCCTTGCTATCAGTTTTTGGTAAAGCA
>NW_008623751.1:0-9088 GCF_000691845.1 Merops nubicus
GCACGCTCCCCCGGGCACGGGCGGGGCGCGGAGCCTCGGCCGGCACTGTGTCCAGGAGGAGGCACTTCCCTGGGCACCAGCTGGTGTCGGGCGACATCGGAAGCACGTCGGAAACCCCAGCCACGGACGACGGCAGTACTCTGATGGGAAAGAAACAATGCTGTGATCCGGTCCCTTCAGCCCCGGCCCCCCTTTCCCAAGTCGGTTTCTGCAAGCCATATTCATAACGCTGCCTGTGGGAGACAAGTAGTTTGTGTGCTATCATGGTGTGCTTTATAAGGACGACGGTGGTGATGATGATGATGATTTATGGAGAATTTCACGCTGTTGGGAGTTAATTCCTGCTACGAAGCTAAATGTCTGCTGCCCATCTTCTGAGTAGTGGAAAGTCAATGGTTCAGTGCCTCAGTGCGTGTGGATTTAGTGTGTTAACTGACTCTGTCCTGTTAACTAACAAGCCAGCTATGTTAAATGCCCAACTTTTGAGGATTCATATTTTTTTAAGCAACAATATTTAGTGTTGAAAACTAGCCTTTTAGTTTAGGCAAAATGTGCTTTTTAGCAGCTAATACCTTTTTTTAAAAAAAGCGTATAGAGTGAATTTATGAAAATTCATGAGGACCAAAGCAATTTTAAAACAGGAATCTATTAATTTAGTATTCACATAGAATTTTATAAAGTATTTATTAATAAATGTTATTTTAACACATTCCATTTGAACAGTATTCTTGTACAGAATCTGTTGGGGTTTTTTTAAGTTACAATATTAGTTTTGCAATAAACTACTCTAGGTGTGTGTGCATCTTAATCTTTCAGGGTCTCAAGCAGAAGTCATCCATCTAAGATGGAAAAGCTTGCTGAGGTCAGTTGTACAGAAATTCCTAGAATTAAATGTTTTCATTAAAGCAGCATCTGCTTTTTTTTTTTTTTTTGCCTTTTTTCTTTTTTTATTGGTAACAACAAAACAAATTATGAACCTTCAGTTGTTTCCTTGGTATTGGAAAATATGCTCTCTCGTTTTAGAAAGCATAGGCCAATGTATAACTGGAAAGCCTCTTTTTTTTTTTTTCTTTTTTTTAAGGCTGATTTTATACATCACGACGGATGATCTAACCCCATCCTTATTTCTTTTCTAATATCACATAGTGAGTTGCACTATACTGCCTTATCATTGCCTCTTCTGTCCTCTTACTGAGCAGCGTTCCTTAGATTTAGACCATTGAAACTCCATTATACATCAGAGAAAATTACTGGAGGGGGAAGAAGAGAAAAAGATTGATCTGTAGACATAAAAACTAAACTGTGCCTATAAAACAAAACCAGTTACAACTAATTAGTATCTTATTTCTACGTTTCAATTATTTATATTATTTTAAAATTGCACTTTAGCTCTCACTCTCTTTTTTGCTCTCCCTTGTTGAATCATTTATAAATACTCCTGTAAAACGTTTGCACCAGATACATTTATATGCTTTCACTGGTGGCATATCTACAACTTGTCTCTCACACCTGCCCAAACGGAGAGGCTGAGAACAGCCAGCCTGCCATGTGACATAGACTTTACACCCTCTTCATGACAGCATATAAATGTTTTATTATGCAAAGTGTGTGAGGCAGCATCTAAGCTACATTTATAATATCTCATCCTGAGAACCAAAGTGTCCTGTATATCGTAAGGTCAGGAGACTGGCTCTGTTGTGCATTGTCGTGCACTTTGACTGTTGTCCAACTCACAGTAGCTGCAAAGCTGCAATGATAACAGTGGCCATACTATGTATTAGAGTTTTGAATCAATAAAATATGTTGCCTTATAACTTGACTAGGGACAGCACCTTTAAAAATAAGTAAAAAAAAAAAAAGATACTAAAAAACTTCTAAGGACAAACAAAAGCAATAAAATCTCAAGTGATTTGAGCACCAAAGTAAAAAAAAAAAAAGTTCAGTTTTTCATCATCTGAAATAATCATCTTACTTCAAAGACAGACTGTTTACATCCATAATCTTTTCTTTTTTTTTTTTTTTCTTTCCTTTCCCCAGAGCTTACCATTGTCTCAGTTTTATCACAGAATCAGAATGGTAGGCATTGAAAAGGGCCTCTGGAGATCATCTAGTCCAACCCACCCCTGCCACAGCAGGAGCTCTATCAGTGGCTTTACACTGAAGAGCTAAATTGCTTACTGTTATTGGTTTTCGTAAGCTTTCAAAGTGACTTTTTAGCATATCCTGTACTGCATGAGGCCAAAATGTCAGTGTTCACACACACTCACAGACAAGATTGATATCTCTAAATGGAAATCTGATCCTTTCCCAGGCTCTCCTTGGACTGGAATCCATAACTGCAACTTGCTATATTTAGACCAATGTGTGATACCTGGGATTCAGGATCTCCAGGTCTGTATTTATGCAAATTAAATGTTAGTGATGTTGAGTTTCACCTGGTGAAACTGTTTCTGAAGCCCATGGTAAGAGCATGCCACCTGGTGCCGTGAGACTCTTGGACCCAAATGTCTTCCTTGACTAAATATCCGTGCAACAGCCTCCCAAATGAAGACTGAAAGCTCCTTCTGGCTTAGCAGAAACTGCAGCAATGTCAGGAAGCGAGGGAGGAGGGAGGGCTGATAGGGCATTTCAAGGGGAATGTTTTCCTTGCTGGAATTTAGGAAATTCCAAAGAAATTTTTCCCCACTCCTCAGAGCTGAGATTGCAAAGAGATCCCTGTCAAAGACAACCTTTACCATGCTTCCACAAGATAAACTATTTTGCACGAAAGGTGTTTTCGCTCTTCTGAATAAGAGCAATTGCCACTGAGAGCTTTGCCAAGGACTTTATCACTGGGACCCAAGCGTTTCCCAGCGCATTGCCATGAGCTCTGCACCCCTCTCTCTAACAGCTCCCCTCAAACACTGGGTAGCACTTATCGGTGAACTTTGCTTCTTTGGACTATTGCTGTTGTCCTGGTTTTAAGGAACTTTTAGCACTGCTTGGAGTAAGCCTAAACTATCGAAGTTTATATATAAATATATATATATTAAAAAAGCTGTCACAGTAAGTTTTGGGCTTGAGGTTGTTTGTATTGTATGCAAAGGTTTTGTGTTTGTTTGTTTGTTTTTTTGTTTTATTCTGTAAAGCAACCACCTTCCTTACCGGAGGGAGACAATTTTTTTTTTTTTTTTTTTTTTTTTGGTACATAAGTGTAAATATTTGCTGCAGCATTTAATATGTTTAATTTTATGTTAAGCTTTTTGTTGCATTGTGAACCCTTTATTGCTACAAATGGACAATGAGTTCATTGAGACTGTTCAACTAAGTCAGATTTTTACATCTCTTTCTAGCTAGAAGAGACAGGAATTTTGTGCATTTGTACAAATGTTAATAATATCACCGCAATTCCAATATAATAAAGCACTCAAATACAAATAGTTCCAGTACTTTGGCTGTGTCTATACCCCAGACATTTTATGATACAGATAACTCCTGCAATTAAGCCAAAATACACTTCAGTGATTTCTGTTCTGAGCTGCAGTCCCTCACCTCTCCCAAAACTGGAGGAGGACCGTGGTGCTGGGCATCCTCCAGTCTGGAAGTAGGAGTGAGGGGCTGTGCAAACCTTAGAGCCCACCGTTGCCTTCTGGCAGCTGAGGTGACTGCAAGAACAAGTTCTCTGAAGCTTTTCCAAGCAGAGAGGCTGCAAAGCCTCAAACAAAAAGACTTACGTGATGGAGCCTGACATGAGGCCTCCACATAAGGAAGAGACAAGCTGTTATTTTACTTTTCCTTGCAGCTGGAGTGTGCTTATATCAAAATACACTCTCTGCTTGTTATCCCGCCAACCTTGCCTCTTGCCAAAAGCTGCCTGGAAATGGATTTCCTGCTGGGCTAATTAGCTCTAATTGTGATGCCCCTGTTATCTTGCCAACCTCTTTTCTCACTATAAATTGGTCCAATACAGACCTTGGCGCAACAATGCGTAAACTGTAATCTAAAGTTAGTCAGGATGGACCCATGTCTAAAAAAAAAAGAAGCTGGCTTTTAGAGTAATGCAACTTGGTGACCTTACTGGCCTGACCCAATAGTGTCTGAGACCTGAAGGTGGAGCCTCAGCTACAGGCGCCAGGCCACCCACAAATGTTCAGTCCCAGTGTCACACTGCAGGAGACCAGCCCCATGTGGCATGACTGTGCTGCTCCCTTGGAGGCTCTGGCATGGGCACAACTTCTGCTGCTCTCCTCCTGGTTTTCAAAAGGCTAAATCTGGCCAAGAGCATTCGCCCTCCTAAAATGGGTAGGAAAAAGAGCCATGTCCCTGATCCCCATTCTCCCTTTGTAAAAGCTGGAAGATGGGACAGTGGGTGGACATGGTTCCCTCTTTAAGGAGGTACAGCAGACGTTTTTCCCAAACATCAAGGCAGGGCACTAGCTGGAGCCATTTCTCAGGCCATATACTCCTGCACTACCTTTAACATGGGCCTGTCATGCCACAGCTTACTTATACAGCAGGGCTCTTGCTCTGGGACCAAATGCTAAATGAGGATCATCATATCTGTAAAAATAGATGCTGCTCATGAAGAGGTATCACAGGACTATGTTATTGTCCACACAGTTATATTTACACCTGACAGTATGAATTAAGCAAGATGTATTCAGGCTGAGGTAACACTGCCCTTTACAGCTGATTCATGGTTTCCCAAACTTGATTGCAGTATTTGTTCTTCTTCCAAGCAGTCCACTGTTAGGATTGCTCTCTCTGGGCTGCTCTCGATATCATAACAAAGTTATTATTAGAGAAAAAATGAATCAGTGTGAGCCTATGCTCCTTCCCCTCTCCTTTGCAGGGATCCAGCCAGAACTAGACTGAGCTGAGGATGCTCTGCATCAGTGGGAGGGTTGCCCAGGCATAGATAAGTCAGAGCAGTGGTGCAAAGAGATTCCTTCCCCCTGACACATCAGTCCCTTGTGCTTTGGCTTGACCCGCGTTGCCTCTCAACCTGCCTCCAGCTTTCTCGAGAACTCAGGCTGCAGTCTCAGCTCCTTGCTCTCAGAACTAATGGCAAAGCAGCACAGAGTTTGGGTAGGGATGGTAAGCTAGCATGGAGGGCACTGTATGTACCCAAAGGCATTGCCACAAAGCAGGCAGTGTAAGAGATCAGGAACAACCATCTGAAGAAAGCAGACACCTCCCCCCAAAAAAGGGGGTTAAGGCTAGGGGAGGGGGTCAAACCCAAAGAAGCTCAGACATATACAGAGGCAAGAGCTGAGAAATCAGGAGTGGTCTTGTGCTAAATAAACCTTTCAGCAGGGGGATGGAGAAGCAGGCAGACATGAGTGCTTTATTGTTAGTTTGGGAGTGATTTTTAAAAAATACTGGCATAGAGGGAACACCGAACATGCAAGGATGCAAAGCTCTCTGATATCACACTGATTCTCAGCATAAAAGAGCCAAAGTCAGTCTGAACGCCTCCCGGGGAATCTCCCCACATGCAGCACTTGGGGACAGTCTCAGGAATGTCATGACTGGTTCTGCTCCCCTGTCAGCAACCCTTGCCACCCAACAGCTCTAGCAAAGATGTGCATAACAGGCCTACCTCTCCACTTTTCCTGCCCATCCTGGAGCCAGCACTGCCCAAGCACTGGCAAGCAACGGGCCACTTCAGAGGGAAAATGAGTTTTCATTTCCACAATATCTACTGGCTGCTGAGGCCCCACTACAGGAGACCCCAGCTCTGGGACTACCCCCAGAGTTACCCTGTCGCATCCACTTTCCCTATAGAAAAGTTTTACTTGCAGTCATTTGAGAGTTTGGCCTACAGGGAATGAGCACAACATTAAACACAAAACTTCCTAAGAATAGTTTCAAAGGAGTAAAAGAAGTTAAGCAAGTAAGAGTGGGAAAGGAGGTATCAAAGTTAAATGAGGACTGCCACCACCCTTCAGATCAGAGCTAGCAACTGAGCCTTCGGGGCCACTTGCTCAGTGCTTTGGTCTACTTAGTTATTGCAGCTGTCCTAGCTTCATTTTGCCTCTCAGCTGCTCCGCTGTAACAGGGACATTTGTTTTAGCAGCTCTAAGCAGGGCATTAGTGCTTGCCATTTGCTTAAAACTCTCTTTCTGCAGCACTTGAGCACCATTTTTCCTCAGCCTGCTCTAATCTCCAGTGCAACACAATGCCATGGTATGAGAATGAGCCCACAAAGCTCATAAAATATTTAAGACGTGTGTTCTGATTGTGTTAGGTAAGCAAATACCACGAAAGCCTGACCATTACTGAACCTGATCAGCCCATTCCCTCAGGACTTGCTGGCAGAGCCAGCTAGAGCAGCCTGAACAAGAAGCAATGGGGGAGCTGCCTCTCCCGAAAGAGAGGGGAGCTTAAAGGTGTATTTTGAGGCAGATTGCAGAATTTGCATTCTAAAAGCAAATTCTGTAGATATAGATGATATAGACAGATATAGATAGGCAGACATAGATGACATGGGTACATACAGACAGCAGACAGGTCAGCAGATAGGTACGCTGATGCAGATGGAATAGACGTGTGGATGTGTCTGGGTGTGTGTACACAGCAGGGCAGCAGGTGTTTTCACAGGGCACTGCATTCAGCTGACAGCAAGTCGAGTTAAAAGAAAGAAAAATACTTGACATAACTAGCTAGTTCATGTAGGAAATTGAGTCAAGAAAAAATAAATAAAGGCAGAAACAGATGATTAGTTTAAATCTGGGGCCCTCTGGATTATAATGGATCACATAGGAAGACAGGAGGCTTTGTATGGAAGGACCCTATATCCTCCTCGCACCTTCTCTTTTGTTTCACTAATCATTTTCATTCTGTACGAAAAGGCAGCTGAGCCAATTCCAGCTTAGTAAAAGTTTTTCTTAGCTTCAAGAAGCTGTGCTGCAAAGACAACACGTAGCTGTGGATGAGGAAAAGGAACTGTCCGCGGCAGGAGGTGACCACGGCCTCCAGCTACGCTGGGTTGTGTTTGGTATCACAACACCAGCCCTTGTTGTGGCTTGGGTGGTTTTGTTGTTGGCGTTCTGCCATAGCTATTCCCTGTGCTTTGATCGAAAAGCTAAATTGTCAGAATTAAAGTTAAATCCAGGCAGTTTTCACAAGCTGAACTGGGAGAATGATGGAGTGGTAGCTTTGTTTCTGTCCTGCTACAATGGTGGCTTGCCTTCAGAGGCAATGCACTGACTGATGACCACTTTGTGCCCAATTCCCACAATCCAGAATTCATCTCCTAAAATAGTTGAGGGATTATCAGCCCTTTGCAAAAGCTTCCTGCTACCTGTGTGCTAGTACCCCATGGGATGTGGTGGAGGGCTGTCAGGGACACCCACAACCCCAGAGTTCCACAGCAGTAACTGTGGCAGAATCCCAGCCACGCTGGCAGCAAGGTTTGCTTGACTGACCTGCTGTGCTCCAGCACTGCAGGTGACTCCTGCCACCACATCGCAAGAGCTGAGCTAAACCTAGGTCCTGTCATTTGCCTGCCTGTACATCAAGCCAATCTGATTGACTAAAATTAGGGAAAAATGGAAACTGAAGCAAGATGGTGTTAACAAGCAAGAAGATGATTAAAACAATGTGTTTTTTTCAACTTTTTCACAGTTGCTTTTCAGAGCAGAACCCACATTTTTAATTGGTGTGCTGCATGTCACTCAAGGAGACTTGTACAAAGTTCTTTTTGCTCTCACAGAAGTCCTAGCTCCTCACATAAACCAGTTTCTCCTTCCTTTGCAAGTCCAAGTTGAATGCAGGGAGCACAGGGGACTGAGCCCTGCTGAAGGATGGTGCTGCAGGAGGAAATATGACACCCAACAAGACCCTGGCACTCACAGCTCCTTTTGGGGATGGGATGAGAAAAGCCCATTTCTCCCAATTGGGAATTAAGCCTCAGCTTGCTGAAGCCATGAAAGATGCCAGGAGCAAGGCAGTCCCTTTTCCAGGAAAGCTCTGCTGCTTCCATGGTATGAGAGCAGTAGGATCCCATTGGTGCCACAAAGCGGAGCCCCATCAGCTGCTGCTGAGCTAATTGGAGCCAGCAGCTGGGAGGGGAAGCCAAGGACAGCTTTTAAATGCGCACGGCAGAGAGAGGAATGAAAAAATATTAATTTTAAATGGATCAGTGCTGGCCTTGGAACAAGGCAGGCAAACATCCAAGGCTGTCAGGAGGGAGTAATGAGGGGGTTTGAATGAGATGTGATCACCTATCCGTGGCTGTACAGAGTGTTTGCTGTGTACCCCTTGTACCCTCGGGAGAACCCCAGGCACGTAAGGTTACAAGCATGCTATCTGTGCACGGGCTCCTTCATCAGGGAGTTTCAAGGGCTTCTCAGGCTTTAATTTAGTGCTTTAATTACCCAGGGATTTATGTAAATATATTTGTCTTCATTTATTCCCAGCAGCATGCAGAGAGGAATAGACTGACAGAGAAACTTGAAAATGTAAGCATGCACCCCACTTTCCTACCCTGCTTTCCTGCTCTTTCCAGCAGCCTGCACACCAGGGCCTGGCCAGGAGACTTCAGGCAGTCAAGCTTTAAGTGCTGATGGCATATCCATGCAGTCCTCCTAGAAATCATAATCCTCGCCCTCAAGAAGAAATGAGCTGTTTTGCTTTCCATTTGTCTCCTTCAAAGCTCTGGCCATGCTCGTCCTCATTAGGAGGCCATTAAAACACCAATGTTCTCCACGTTATGATTTCCTCTTGGATTAGATGGGAAGATTTTTATACGCTGTAAAAAGATTCTCTGGTTTTTTGGGTTTTTTTTGGGTGTTTTTTTTTTGTTTGTTTTTTTGTTGTTTTTTTTTTTTAATTTGCTCAGACCAAAAGCTTGTGAGGAACAGGAATGGGAAACTGTATTGGCATTCAAATAAAATGCCACAATCATCCACAGAGGCGAGGGGAAAGCCCTGCAGTCTCATTAGCCAAACCTGCACATGGTTCTAATCAAATGGGTGGGAGGGAGACATTCCCTTGGCCACGGATACCACCGTTTTTTTCCTTAGGTTCCAATTCTGTAACTCTTATTCATCCAAAGATAAACGGGCTTTTCAAGCAGGGACAGAGGTCTTTGGGACTGGGCTCT
>NW_008623751.1:9119-10813 GCF_000691845.1 Merops nubicus
TCATGTATTCAGTTGTCACTTGCCTTTTACATTCAAATTCTGATGGGTCAGACTTCCTAGACGGTGTCTTTCAACACCTAATAACTCACTCGGCAAGCTCCAGTGCTAATACAGACGTCTTCTTATCAAGCTTGAAACAGAGGGGGTTTTGCGTTATTTTAAAGACACTTTTTGGTGTTCTCACTCTCTGCGTTCATACTGAGTTCTTCACGTGGATTATTTATTGGCATTTCTTTCCCATTACATACTTGAAAACATCACCTGTTTTAGCAGGAGATTTCTGGGGTGAGTGCAGAAATGTTTTGAGGAATTTGGTCATCGCTATTTGCTAATGGAAAATCTAGTAACCAAAGTTTTTTTTTTTTTTTAAAAAAAACTCAATAAATTTTATATTTCTTGCCGCTGGATTGCCAGTAAATGCATTAATTACAGGAAGGTTTAACGAAGCAAATAAAAAATTATGTATAGAGAGCACTGTGGAAAACAAGGTTTTCAGCAGAGTGTGCTTTTATATACTCTTAATAAAAGACTTTAACTTAAGGAAAAAACCCAATAAAATATGCCATAATGTGGTATGGGACCCACCATTGATTTACAATGCATTAGTCCTTTAGCAGTAAGCAACTTTTGCACAATACACAGCAAGCTTTTATATATTTATATATAAGACCTTTTTTCTTCTAACAAAGATTTATTGAATTTCCCCAGAGCATATTAATTTTCTAAAAAGTTCTTTGTTTTGCTTTACTATATTAGTTGTAATAAAGGCAACATTCTCTTTCCAGACTGACACTTGCAATATTAAAATTATAAAAAAAAATGAGAGTCAATATCACAGCACTTTATATAGAAATATTACTCTGCATACTCGGTGAGGCTAAACACAAGCAGAGTTCTGCTAATATCTGTCATTTTGCAAAATATAGCACGCTGGGTGAGGTCTAGAAATACAGGGTGAAATTATCATGAAGTCCCAGTTCTAATTCCTCTGAGGAACTATAAATGAGTAATTTTTAAAATAAGTTCATACACCTTCTGTTCTTCCAAATTTAAATGACGAGCATGTAAAACCCACACCAGCAAGTTCGATCTAACTGCCAAGAAAGTTAAATTATGCATAACACGATGAACATGGGTTGAAAACCTTAAAGAAATAACGGAGGATTCCCTGAAATGCACTTGCCAATCCTTCACATGTCATCAAAGACTGTTTTTTCAAGCCCGGTGTAATGTCTCATGATGTAATGGAACAGTTGTAGGTGTTCCCTATTAGTCACACTGATTATTATAGTTGGCACAGAGTCCTCTCCATGTTCGCCCCTCAGAGGTGTGTTTGGGCTCCGATTCCCATTCAGCCCGCTATAGAATCTGGCTTTAAAAAGGCCCCTTCTGCCTCTGCTTCACCTGCAACAACGGGAGGGGACCGTGCAAGACCCCTGTCCTGCAGAAGTGTACACACACAGATGGGGGAACCACTCACCAGGGCCTGCACACCCCGTATGCATGCACACAGAACCGTGAACAATGAGCAGAATAAGTACCAGAGATTTTGAGACGAAAAACGCCTCTCTGCTTGCCTTGTTCCCCTGATAAAGGTCTGCTCTTCAGTCAGCAAACGTCCCCCAGGTTCACACATCTTTGGGGCAGCAGAGTGGGGACGTTCCTCTGCCTTTCCCACTTCTTCCATCTCCCCC
>NW_008623752.1:0-11074 GCF_000691845.1 Merops nubicus
CTATGATTCTATGATTCTATGACTCATATGCTTTTCTTCAGCTTATTTCCCTGCCTCCCATTTTTAGTAGCTCACCATGAGTTGTCATTTATAGGACCTCCTGTCAGTCATCAGGATGGATATGATTGACACCTGACCTATCAGTCCCTCATTTACTTTCTTGTGGCACAGCTCAGGCCCCGTGTTGTTACCAGCCAGTGTACAAGGTGTCCTATAGGACTGCTGAAGCTTCTCCTTTGACATGCCTTAGAGGAAGCAATTCCATCTCAGCAGCATGGGGGCACATAAGTCCTTCTGATCTTTGGGAACTTAGCTGTTTTATTGAAGACTACTTTTAATTGATACTCTTTTCTGATTTGTCCCCTTGGCATTAGCAGTCATTTAAGTTCTAGGTCCCACAGGTGAGAAGAGTCCTATATAGCCAGTGAGTCTACAGAAATCACACACTAATACCCAACTGTTTGAGACAAGGAATTCTTTATGTTGCAACTTGAACAGTCTTTGGACAGAATATCTCTCTTTCAGAGTTGTTATGCCTTTTAACTAATACTGCTTTTATAGCTGTACTTTCTCAACACTGTATGTGTCCAGCACTATTCATCCAGGGAGCTTTTTGATGATGGAGGATGAAAGAGGTGCCAGGAATGTAATCTTTATGAGAGCTTTTTCAGTTAGTGAAGTGAACAGAATCAAGAAAACTTTAATTCCCTGTATTTTCATCAAAACTGTCATTTTCAGAGTGGCAGTGGATACATGTAAGGATTCAGGATATTTTTTAGCTGGTAGTTCTGAGAAGTATTGCAGAATTCTCTGCAATATTTTTCTTCTTTCTGAGAGATTACAGATGCTTCGTGGAGCACAGTGAAAATTCCTTAAAATTACCATAAGCCCACTCTACTTGTCTGTTTCTTGTTGAATGTCTAGAAAATCATTTGGTATGTAAGTACTAGGGTAAAATAGATATAGAATCTCAGGAGTTTTTTTTTAATAGTTGAAGTTGTGGTGCCTGCACAGTGACTTGGCCTTGTCACCAGGTTTGGAGGAGGATTGCTAGGTGGGGCATGAAGAGAAGATGAAATCAACAGATCTTAGGAATGTGCCTGTGGCACAAGAGACAAGTACTTATAGTAGAAATGATTAGTCAGAAGTTGGGAAAGAGAGATTACTTCTGTATACTAGTTGAAACAAGCATGTTCTTTATGATACCAACACACATTTTATCCTCTCAAATCCTCAGTTTTCTATGCTTATTTCAGTGCAGATGTCCTTTCTGCTGATTCTCTGCAGCAAGCTCCTGGTGCCACCAGATCAGCACAGGGAGATAGGCAGTCTTCTGGTAGCTAGTACCTGGCTCTAGGGATTGCATGCAGACACTTCATTTTTTCCATGAAATTTTCAGTCCCTCTCAATCCCTGTCATCTCTAATAAGCAACACCAGTTACTACCAGAGTCAGGGAATACTGGTGTAAACTGTGTACACCTATCTTGGATTAAGTGCTTGGAGCTAAGGTATGCATTTGAACCTCTTAATACTTCCATGCAAGAGCTGTTAAATACGTTGCCATATTTTGCTCATTCCGGATAGTGGGTGTTCTTTACTTGCTGCTGGAGTCTACACTGAATGTTAGGGAAGAGCATGTGCCCTAAGAGATACTTTCAGCATAGCAAGAAGTAGGATAATATAGAAGAAAAGAGCGAAGATACAGGTCTCCTGTGGTGGACATGGCACTGTCTGCCCGGCTACAGGATAATATAAAATGTAAACAGGATGATTATTAACTGCTTGCAGCCACATTTATCATACCACCAAGCTGCTGCCTCTTCTGACTTCATAACGTTCAGCATCTGTAACCTGATGTCCAGTTCAGCAATATTTTTTGCTGCTCTCTGCTCAGACACCACCCCTGCAACTGTATGGGCTTGTGAATGGTATTCTTTAAAAACTCTGATTCAGTTCCAGAATTTTGCTGTTGCAGAAATCTTTTAACTGCTGTTTATTTAAGCAGATTTCTGAGACACAGCTTTTCAATGTAATAAAGGTTTGAGCTGTCCCTTAAAACTGGACTATTCATCTTCTAGCTGCAGTACCAACAAAGATGGTTTGATTTTAAGGATTTTTTGGAAGCCCTTGCTTTTCAGTGTTACTATGGAGGTGAGTAAGGGTTTTACAGTATATTTGTAAATTGCAAACAAAATAATCCTCTATACCCTCCTCAGAATTCCACTAAAATCTTAAAACCCTCAATACTGTAATAGAATATCTGAGTCTTAAATGTTTCTTTGGTGTTTGTTTTTTTTTTTTCCGACCATTTCCCATGCAAATTTTTGTTGTTCCTCTTCAGGGAATGGAACTGCAAAAAGATCAATTGCTGTGTTATAAAGGGCAAGTAAATCCTCACAGCTTTGCATGAGATTGCACATACATGTAAAGCCAAAACCAAAGCGGAAGTAATTTCGTTTCAATTTTATGCTATGCCTCTACAAAAAATATTTTAAACCTCAGTGCTGTGTTCTTGTAATAGCAACTGCTGTGTAAATTCCCCTTCCTGACCGTATCCCATATAATGACTGAGGGATGTAGCAGTGTGGTTTAGACTTCTGAGCCTGGGCTGCCTCGCCCCCTCTGAACCCTGTGTTTATTCGAGCTCTGAACCATTCTGACGACAAGAGGCCTCGCACTGGTGCAGAGACCTGCCCTGACAGGCTCCCCTGCAGTACCAAGGTTGTAAATATTTACTGCTCTTGAGTCAGTTTATGTAGTTTCCATGAGCCTATTAGACTGAACCCTAAGTCACATTTATTCTAGTAATGAGCACAGGGTTAGCACTGATGCTCAGCACTGTCCTATGTTAGCGTGCTCTTCCAGCACAGCTCTGGCCTGGGCCAGCCAGTGGTCCCCCAGGCTCTGTCTGGGCATGGGTGCCAAGAGATGGGGCAGGAGCTGCTCCCCCAGGCATTTTGGTACAGATATCCTTGGCCTGTTTTATTTAGTGGCATAGGTGTAGCACCAAGGTCTAATTTTGTATTTCAGACATCGCCTTGTATTTGGCATAAACAGCATGTCTCAGTGATGCATTCTAACACTCCTGGTTTTGGAAGGAGGAAAGGGGAGGCTAGCCAGTCCAGGACTGTTCTGTTCCACTTTGCCATTTACCTTCCCTAGCTATGGTGTTTTAAATAAGCATAAACCATCGGTCTGTGTTGTGCTGCTTGTGAAATAGAGTGCGTTTAGCTTCCTTGTGACCACAAACATACTGCATACTGAAATGAGGTGCTCCCAGCCACAGGTCAGTATGTATGAGGTACTTGCTGTAGCACTGACAGCTTCATTCTCCACCAGCCCCATCCTTCTGTCTTGTGTGTGTGTGTGTATTTGTGTGCATGTGCATATTTCACGGTGGTAGAAAGAAGCAAAATATCCCATCTCTTTGGTTATTTATATAACTTAGTATGCAGATTTTTATTCCTGGATGTTTTTAATTGGCTAACAGTTGTCATCAGTGATGTCAGAGTTCCAGAAACATTTGTTATGCCTACTTGGATGTTTCTCTCTCTCTTAACCAAAAGGGGACACTGGTTTTATAGAAAAAACACACATGGAAAGCAAAATTAATTTACTTTTCTTACTGTACAATTCTTAGTAACTGTGTAATTCTTATTAACTGTATACAGAATATGCAAATACCTCTCTTGGTTCGCTGCAGTAGTCCATCTGTTATGACAATGTCTCAGATTATCCAAGACGTTTGCCAACATCCAAGTATCTAGCTTTGCTGCAAACCACTACGAGAAGCAGAAAGAGGCTGGCTACGTTTTCATGAAAGCAAGAGAAGCTACACAAAGCAAACTAAACAGGCTTCAAGCTGCTAAAAGACTACTTATGTGCCTGGGGAAAAGAAGTAAACATTCTTTTTGTGTGTGCTGCTTTCACTGTAGCCTTTTCAGAGCCTCCTTTTCCATGCCCTAAATGCCTCTTTTGCCTGCCAAGAATAATTAAATGTCCTTTAAGTGGTATTTAAAGCTATATGATGAGAACACCTATCCTCCTGATCCAGTTCCATATGGTAAATAGGAAAGGAGAGGAGTCCTGTCAGGCGTACTCCTGAGACTAGCTGAGGCGGAGACTTGAAATAACCAGTTTTCCCCCACAGTGACATATGCAGCATCTTTCCAGGCATCTCCAGCAGCACGCCTGCCTCTTGTGTCTGCTATTTATACAGTCATGCAACTGAACTGAAAAGCAACAGCCTTACACAGACTAATTTTAAAGCAGTGCTCTGGTTTGTGATTTTAAAAGGCAGCTACCAATAAAAATGTAAGTTTAAAAGAACCCTAGAGTCCTTTCTACTGACCCAGTGATAACTATATTTGGAACTAAAACTGTTTTGCCGTTGTCCTTGAAGGGTTTTTTTAATGCAAATGTATGATTATTACTTCTTTTTTTAAAAGTACAGTTATTTTTTTTTATTTCTTGGTGGTGCTGAGATTGAGGTGAGCATCAGTACTAGCTGTTTCTTTTCCAAACTTCTTACAGTTTTTCCTTTATGATAAATAGAAAGTAATTCTGTGCAAAAATGCTATTTAATGATTTCCTTTGCAGTGTTGAATAATGTCTTTGTGTAAGTGCTGTTATAGCATATGTATTATTTGTGGTAAAACAATGCATGTTTCAGTGTGTTAGCCTCCTTTCTGACAAACTGTGAGACTTGGAGAGCTATCCATGTCCTCTGAATTTTTTTTTTTTTTTTAAGTGTTAATGCTTTTAAAAATCAGATCTGATTATTCATGTTAGTCTCCAGATTTCCTTCCCCTTTTCTTTATTACATGAGGCATTAGCATGGAAACACACTTCACATTTCTCAGGCTTTTGTCTGTTCCTGCTGTTTTGCCTACTGGAAGTCAAACAGTGCTAGGGGTTTGTGACATAACTGATTACTATGGAAATTATTACTATGTCATAAACAGACGGTTTCATGTGTCGTATGTGCAGCAGGAACACAGACTATTCTGTAAGCAGTGGGTTCCTGGTAATAAGGAAAAAGGGAAAAGAAATGCAGAAAATACACAATGCCTGTGCAAAATCCATTGTTACAGATTCCTTTTCAGGAGGCATTAACCTGCAAGAGAGTGGGGGTCAAGCAGTTTGCTGGGTGTTTTTTTGTTTACTTGTTTTTAAATGAGTAAGAAAAGGAGTGTGAATTTGTGCTTCAAGAAATAATTCTTTTATTTTGACTCCAGCAGTTAGCACTGGCCAAAGTGATTTCCGAGGGCATTCGATGTATGTCCCAGATCACTGCTCCACGCTAGGGAGGCTGGACAGCTACCGCTCGGCTGTGCAGCGCTCTGAAACCAAGGACACCAGCTGCCAGACGGAGGAAGTTAAAGTTGTGCCCCCTTCCATGAGAAGAATACGAGCACAGAAAGGACAAGGCATTGCAGCCCAGATGTCTCAGTTCTCCAGCTCCTCTGGAAACATGTCAGTGATGAGTGATTCTGCTGCAGTTCTGTTTGCTTCTCGCCAAAGTAGCGACATAGGTTTTCACAGCTTGCCTCGAGCTGGAGCGAGAGTGTCTCTGCAGTCCCTAGAGCAGACACAGGGCACCTCTAGGCAGACAGAAGACATCGCTGGCGCTTTACCCAACCAGATAAGTAAACTGCAAGTGGATGACAGTGTTGTGCATCTGAGGAATAATCCCGCCACGGGGACCCTGTCGAGGCCAAAGTCTCAAGAGGTGAGAAGCTATGATAGCGAAAAGTCCGCAAGCCCAGCGTGTGTGGTCTCTCCTCATGCCACTTACTCAACCAGCATCATACCCAATGCAACGCTGTCGTCCTCCTCAGAAGTTATCGTTATTCACACCACCCAGAGCGCTGGATCATTGGACAGTAAAATTACCAGCTCCACTGCCTACCCAAAGCCAAGGGACAATCCTGTTGCCAGCAGCGCGGTAAGTGGGAAGGAAGATCACCATTCTTCAAGCGGTAACTGGAGCGAGAGTAGCTCCACACGTCACTCACAGACTTCAGATACCATCCCATCTAATAGCGTCATGATGCTTTCTCATGGTGACTCTGCTGTCTCTCTTAGCAATCCTGGAACTGCGGAGGCTGGGTCTCAGAGCGTGAGCTACAGCTGCAGGAACAATCTTGCTTTACCAAACCCTTCCCAGGACAGCGACGGCCGGAGTGAGTCTAGCTATTCAGGGGAGCAGGCACAAGCAGCAGCGAATAGCCCAGAGCACTGGCTGTACAAGTCTGCAGAAAGCAGCGAGGCTCCTTCACACAAGGTGGTTTGTGCCACACCAGGCTGTGCCACTCCTGGTAGCAACTTGAGCAGCAGCAGCCTGGAGAGGACTTCGGTCAGGGATGATTCTACTTCTCTGTGTTCTGTGGACCACGATGGTTATTATAGTTCCATGCCTGTGGACTCCAGACCAAAGTCAGATGTGCCTTGCAATAGTACTAATGGCTTTGGGAACCCCAGAGACGGTGTGATAAATGTTTTTGAAGGAAAGGAGAAGAAACATCAGGATGACCAGTCAGGCCAAGGTGACAAATCCCTTGCAAGAAACATCTCTCTGAAAAAGGCAAAGAAGCCACCTTTGCCACCGTCTAGAACAGACTCACTGAAAAGGATGCCCAAGAAAAAAGCCCAGTCCAATGGACAGGTACTTGATGAAACCCTCATTGCCACCCTCCAGCATTCACTTCAATTGAACCTTAAGTGCAAAAATGGCAGCTCCCCTTCCCAGAGCCCTTGCAGCGATTATGAAGATCCCTGGGTATTGCGCTCCCGCAGCCAGAGCTCAGTCAGTGCAAGCAGCAGCATGATGTCCACCACTGCTCCAAACCTCTACTCTATCTGCACAGTCACTCCCTCCCAGAGTGAAACAAGCAGCATCAAGTCAGAGTATGCTGACCAGTGGGGTTACTACAGCGACTATGCCGCTGTGGCGGACGAGCAGGTAAAATCCCCAGTGACCCATTCTGCCAGTGCATCATCTGCTCTCAGCGATTACAGCATCAGCCACTTCAGTGATGGCTCAAGGGCTTCTGTGCCACAACTGCCAAGTGGACTGGCCAAACCAAAGAGCACTTCTCCAGAGAAATCCCACCGAGTCACCTCGCCATCGAGTGGGTACTCCAGCCAGTCTAATACACCCACTGCGCTTACTCCGGTGCCTGTGTTTTTAAAATCCACATCATCAGGAAATGGGAAATCCAAGCTGAAGCCTAAAGTGCCTGAAAGGAAGTCCTCTCTTTTGTCTTCAGTCTCCATGTCTTCATCCTCCACTTCTCTTTCTTCAAATACATCTACTGAAGGGAGTGTGAGCGTGAAGAAATTGGACCCCACCCTGAGCTCTCCTCCGGATGATGGTGCTCCTCCTCCACCACCTCCTCTTCCAACACCTCCTCCACATTGCCTCGAACTTTCTCCTCCCCCTCCTCCTCCAGCAGAAGTCATGGATCTGTCACCATTGCCAGCCTCTCCCACATTCCCCCCTCCTCCACCAGAAGCTGATGTGAATTCTTCCTTTACCCAGACTGTCCCGTGGTTTCCACAAGAAGCCTCCATCAGTTCATTCTCTTCCCCTCTTTCTCCTCCTTCTACCATCCCCTTAGCTGTCCCACCACCAGCACCACCTCTTGATCCCAAACTAACAAAAGGTGCAACAATATCCCCACAGTATTCTTTTAAGAAATGTAACCAGGAGGATTCTTGCTACAGTCCAGTGAAACAGTCACTCAACAGACAAGACCCATCGAGACCTGTGATGCCCTTAGTAACTACCAAAGCATTGCAAATGGTGCAGCTGAGGTCTGTGAAAAAAGCAACAGAAGGTGAACCATCACCTGAATCTGCTTCTGAAACCAGCTCTCAGGAAAAGGGTACTGTAAATTCCTCAGCACAGTCTTTCCTAAAGCCATCTCTCTCACTAAGACTCGGTAGCACCTTAGGTGAAGAGGAAATGAAAACACAAGGCACTTCATTTAAACACCCGGTTCAAGCGCTGGCTCGGGATTCTTCTCTTGTTCTCTCCTGTAACACGCCTGCACTTGACAGTGATCAGAAGCCTGTGAGTGCAGTAGGTCTAAACAAGCCTTTGGAAGCTGATGCATTGGGGACAGCTACTGGACATGTACCTGAGTCTTCAGTGCAGAGTGAAGACCTCCATTCTGGCTTGTCACTTCAGGGGCCACCAGCATCTCCTGAAAAGACTCAGGTTGTATTTCCCAGCAAGAAACCACCTCCTATTTCAAAGAAACCCAAACTGTTCCTTGTTGTACCACCTCCACAGTTAGATGTTACAGTGGAGAATATAGCTGAAGTGAGTGATACTGTCAGAAGCACAAGCCCAAGTAAGAGAGACGCTGTGCTTGCACACTGCGAGCAGGCGAGAAATTGTCTCACAGATGGACTCAGTTCTAGCGAGATGGACTCTGGCAGCCTGGTGCCTCAGGGAGGAGCTGCCGGATTCACCTTCTCTGAGACAGTGGGAGCTAATGCCTTTGTGGTACAGCCTGCTGCATCACCAGTTCAAGAAGAGCCCAGGCAGGAGGAGCAGTCTGCTTTTGATGAAGGAAGCAGTTCAGGTGGCAGCCAAGACAGTGGCAGTAACACTGACGGGCACCTCTCTCAGGAGAACGAAAGTGGTGAGTCTCTTTTCTCTGACTCTTCTTCACATGCAGCAGTAGCTATTTTAAAGAGGCTGGGGAGTGAGAATAGCAATCCTAACATTCATGTGGGCTTCTGTAGAGAAAAGAACCTCTTGCAGCAGTTACAGCCGAAAGTCTAAAGAAACTTGTGGGCATCCAATTAATACTTTATGAGATTCCTTCTAATTCCTTTCTGACTTCTGATTATTGCAGACATGGAAAGAAAATGATGCTTCATTTAATGATGCTAGGATTAAAACATGCTATGAAAACGTGGTTAGCTTTGTTAAGCTTTGTTAATTTTGATGTTGCATTTTAGTGGGAGCCATGCAGATTTTCTCCTCCGCCTGCGTGTGTGAGCAGGCGTAGGCATTTCATGCGCTGCAGCCTCCTAAGCAGGTGTTGTTCTGAAATCACAGTAATGACAGCGGCGGCACGCTCACTCACTCGATCTCTTGGATGCTCTGCCTTAGAAGCAGCAAGGGCTGGTTTCAGGATTTTGTGCCCGTTGGGCTCCCAGGATGGACTGACGATGTTGTTCATTCTCTCTGCATAGTGGAGGTGTTTGAATCAGACACAGCAAATAGTTCATTCCTGCCAAGCAGTAGTTATGGGGAGGAGGCGGATGGAGTGGCAACACCAGCGAGACCAAGGACTACTGAGGATCTTTTTGCAGCCATTCACAGGTACTGCAGAAATTGCCCTTGCCTTGCTGTCAGGTCTGGTGGTCCTCTCAAAAATTAATCAACATTGTTTTACTAAAACACCCAATTACAACAGTCATTGCTTTAACGGAAAGCACGCATTTATCAACTTTTTACTAAGGTTATGTGTGAAAAAGAACTTGTGTTCTGTTGTTCTACAAATATATTTAATCCATTCAGAACTAAAAGCTATTAGATTAAATCAATGTAGATTATATTAAAAATATTCCACCCCTTAAAATATCAAGTTATGCCTAGTATTTATTGTACTGTTCTCGATCTACCGTATTAACTCTACTGTTGCTTTTTCTGTGTATCTTTTTGTTTTCATTCTCGTTCATCTCCATCTCTTTTTACTCTCTTCGCTGCTTATATGGTGCAGTTTGGGACAGAGGCTCAACGCTAATGCTTCATGGCAAGCGTGGCTGAAACTGGCAAGTAACACAACATGTCAGTCATATGGCAAAACATATGGCAAACGCTGGATTATAGTTTGCCATAATCCAGCCTGAGGTCGGGTGTTTTGTGTCAAACTGGTTCATGAATGAAATGTGCAACACTGGCTCTATTAATGACATTATTCATTTCCCTTAAAAACAAAATCATCCTGAATAGGCGACTAGATTCTTGCGCTGCTCACGTTAGGTTGTCAAAAAAAATAAAAAGATAAAAAAAAAAAGCTTAAAAGCACAAAGAGAAACATGTGCACCATTTAAACAGTACACACAGAAGACCATTACCACTCTCTGAACTACTGAGCTTGCTTTTAGACTAGACTCGATGTAGTGGTAGTGCCATCTTGTGGCTTTGTCTTCTACTTCAAAACGCAGAGGAGTCATCTCTTGCTCGGCAGCCTCCGTGTAGGTTTATCTAGGTGTGTAGTCAGCTTGTGCATGAGTTCTGCATGAGGACTGCTGAAGAATGGGAAAAGCTTGTTGTGAGAACGGGGCTGGGAGACTGCAGCACTTGGGATGCAAATGCTGTTTTTTCATTTTTGAAACAATTCTGTTTCAGCTGTTACCAAAATTACATATATATGATAATGAGTTTTTTGTCACTTTTAGTTATCTCTTAGGACTTGGCCTGTAGGAGCCATTCTAAAAACGGTCAGTTGCATTCATGTTGCCTAGTGCTCCCTAGGACTGGGATAAATCTGGTTTTAGAATGAAATATTCTGACCGGTAGCCTTTCTCCATTACTTACGCAGATAGAGAGTGGATCTCTGTGTGTATACACATACATGTAAATCACAAGTTTATGGGGAAATGGACAATGGAACTGGATGTGACATAGTTAAAACTGCTTGACACATTTGTTACTAAGACCTTGCTTTTGCTGGCTTTAGACTTGAACTGCTATCTTCCTTGGTTATTAATTTAAAAAAATGTTTTGGTTTTCCCTCCACTGTTTTTAAAAGCTATTATTTCAGTGATTGGCACTCTTGAATATATCCTTTGGAGTAAGAAAAGAAAATTAGTGTTATGTGTGTTAAGGACAGGAAGAACAATCTAAGTTTAAGTCACAGTTTTACTTGAATGTGTATCCTATTTTTGTCTGAAAAGCCACCAAAACCAAATTTGGTTGCTAGTTTTAAGTTTCTGCCATAGTTCATACGTACCAAAAAAGCTGGTTAGATGGTGACAGCAAACTGACTGCTCTGCACTGCATTCACAGTCTGACTGAATCACTTCAAGCCGGGATATCTCTTTCCC
>NW_008623752.1:11105-35301 GCF_000691845.1 Merops nubicus
TTGCAATTTAGTTTTGCTTTCTGTTTCTTTGGAATTTCGTTTGGGTTTTGGCAGCAGCACAACCCCAGCACTGCAGTGTTTAGATGTACTTGTGGGCAGCCAAAATCCTTTCCCTGTAACTAAAGCACACACGTGTTCCCATACAGACTCATGGAGCATCCAAGCACCAAATTCACTTGCTGCCTATGATACTGACACACTGTTAAATCTTGAAAAGGTTCTTACATTTGCCGCTACTGAAGTCATCGTTGTATCCCTGTGCTGTCTTCTGGTGTCCATTCACCCTCAGGCTGAGTGGAGGACAGTGTTATATCCTTCTTCCAGTGAGGCAGCAGCAGCTGAAAATAGCAGTGGTTCCAGCTGCCCTTGGGGGGTTTCGTCAGTGATCCGTGTGTAAACTTCACCACTTGAGAGAGGCATGTTCACTCCAAAGTCTTGGCAGAGATTATGTCTGTTGCAGCCACCTATTCAGCTGATGGACCCTGCTACTTTGTTTTCTGTTTTGTTTTGTTTTGTTTTGTTTTTTTGTTATCAGTAGTCTACAATGCCTAAAGACAATTGAGGTTGCCTTGGCAAGATCTCAACGCATTTAAGAAAGTACAGCTAAAGATCATGTTAAGTAGAAACCTGTTTTACAAAGGGCATGGTCTGTATTGAACACACGCTTGATAAAAGTTAAAATGGAATTAGAACATGATAAGGCTATATTCTATTCTCCTATTTGCAACAAGTCCGCTGACTTGTTTTAAACTTTTTACCAAAATTGCATGTGTAAAGTTAGCCTTTATACAGCCTTTTTGGATTCTTGCTTAGCCTGAAATGAAGCAAAGCAGCTTTGCTATAGATACTAGGCCTGTAATACATTTCTTTCTTTAAGATTTCTAATACTGTGAAAATGAGGCAATAGAAGTCTAGCTTCCACTTATTCCCAGTTCTATGATTGTTTCTTAATTTTGTTTTTGCTATCCCTGCACTTTACATTTAAATTAAAAAACACTCTGTCCTTTCATTTGGAAAGATGACTTCCATGTCAGGAAGCTGGACTCTCCATTTAGTCGAAGCGTTGCAGTGACAGAGCACCAACAGAACTGTGAATTTTGTCTGTTCACCCTAACAGGAGCTGGAAAACTCAGTTTTTGCTATTCATTTAATGTCTGGGTTGGAGAGGACGTGCTTTTATTTATTTATTTTGATCATTTAGTCCATAATGGTTCCACGCGCTCCCTTTAGTCCATTTTAGTCCATTTTGCAATGTCTTTTTCTAAAGGCGAGTGTACTGACCTACACTTCTAATTCTCCAGAGAGCATCACATGAAATGTTGAAGCGAAACAAAACACACCAATATACTCTAGATGACATGTTTTTAATCAAATACAACTAACAGACAAATGGCATTGAGTATAATCTTCAAAATGCATTAGTCTTCAGGAGTGGAATACTGGCTCCAGAATACCTGTTTCACTAAATTTGCTGAAGCATTTTGGACATCAGTGTAGCCGGTTTTAGTAGTCCCATTGTTCCAGATTTGCAGAAAAAGAACAATAAAATTAGCTTATAACCCCAATACCCGGATTAATGCTTAAACAGTTTTGGTGGTGTTCTTACTCATGCTTTAGATTTAGATTACTTCTCCCTTATCCCTCTCTCTGCTTTAGCTTAATTCATTGTCATCCATCTAAGCCGAGTTTAATTAGGGGAGGTAAAATCTTTCTTTTTTTTTTTTGTTTAGTCCTCTTTTTTTGTTGTTTTTTCAAACTCAGATCCAAAAGGAAAGTCCTTGGCCGTAAAGACTCTGAAGACGACCGTACCCGCAACCATTCTCCATCACCCCCCGTAACTCCCACTGGTGCTTCCCCAACCTTAGCTACCCTCAAACAGGCTGGGTCAATTCAGAGGAGCGTTCGCAAGAGCAGCACCAGCAACGACAACTTCAAAGCCCTGCTGCTGAAGAAGGGGAGCCGCTGTGACACCAGCTCCCGCATGTCCGCGGCAGAGATGCTGAAGAACACGGACCCGCGGTTCCAGCGGGCAAAGACGGACGCCTCCACCGAGCTTTCCGACAGCCCTCCCAGCTGCTCGCCCAGCAAGAGCAAACGGGCCCAGGAGGAGTGGGCCAAGAGCGAGGGCCCGATGCCAAGGAGCATGTCCTTCTCTGGCACTAGGTACGGCCGGTCTCGAACGCCCCCCTCTGCAGCCAGCAGCAAGTACAACGTCCGCAACCGCATCCAGAGCAGCCCCATGACTGTCATTAGCGAAGGAGATGGGGAAGCGGTGGAACAGTCGGAGGGCAGGGTCCAAAGGACTTTGGAAGAGCAGCAAGAGAGGCAGCTCGACATGTTTAACAGTGATGAAATGGACATGAGTGACTTTCCGTATGCTGAGGAGGCAGGCTGCAAGGAGAGCTTGGATCCAACCCATCTAGACTTAATGACTCAACCAGGTACTTCAGGGAAGTATCTAAGCCCTTCAGCTGAAGAAAGTTAAAAGGCAATGACAAGAGGCATTGGCTATTAGCCTAGAAAATGACAGAGGACTAGATTCCAGAAGAAAGCCCAGACAGGACAAGTTTACTTTGCTGAGCATTTATTCCATGAACTGCATGTGTGTGTCTAAATGCCAAAGCAACGACCGTTCTGCATGGTTGGGTTGGGGTGGGGAGGGCTTGCTTTGAATGGGTGGTCTGTGGCTTAAAGGAAGCTAACAGCTGAAATTTTTGTGTAAAGCCTTAGGAGTCCTCTTGGGGGTGGGGGGAGTTTTCTCAGAGCCTGTAGGGGTGTGAAGTTTTTCTTTTTCTTGAGACTGCAATTGTGCAAGCAAAATTTAGGAACAAGCCTGAAAAGGAGGAATGGGAAGTCTCCTGTGGCACAGGCTGGACGTTTGCTTCAAAAGCACTGTAGTGGTGCAGCGTAGTGCATTCGTGAGGCAGGGAGAGGCAGGAGGAGGAGGCACATTCACCCACGAGTAGGCGGTAGGGTTGGTGCTGGCATACATGGCTTATTGCCGGGGTGTGCCCCAGTGGTTGGTGAAGTGTGTCCTGCCAAAGCAATTGGGTCACCAGCTTATGAAGTTACAAACTGGTCCGGGGTACTTTTTTTTCTTTTTTTTTCCCCGAGGGAACACGAAATGCATGGTTAAGGTGGAGGAGGGAGATGAGTTCTGTAACACACTACTAGCTGCTGTGCAGCCACACACGTGCGCTTGGTCAAACAGCCATTTCCAAGTGAGTTGCTTACTTGGCTAGAGTATTTCCTTAGAGGACTGGGATGACGGGACGTGTGAGGAGGATGCGAGTAGGCAGCAGAGAAGTGGGAGAGGAATTAAGCAGTGTACTGTCAGAGCTTGGAAGTGTTATGTTTCTGAGTTAGAAAGCAAAATTCGACTTTTGAGAACTTGCACTACGGAGCTGTAGGTGGAGCCTGTCTTTCAAAATTGAAACTCGGGAGTTGTGTTTTGCCAGAAGTCTGTCTTCCGTTTGTAAAAATGGGAAGATTGTTACTTTTCATCACTTGAAATACAGATACTTGCTGACTTTTGGTTACCAAAGAATAAGTTACCGTTACTTTCCTTTTTGATTTGCCTGCAGTATTTCTCTTCTTTTTTAACCTTAATAATTTAGTGAGGTTCATTTTTATTGTATATTTTACAGATAATAAAAACATTTAACGGTTTTCCATTTGTAAAGAAGACCATTAATTAAAACTGAAATATTGGCTGGAGTTTTTGGTTCTTGGTAGGAATGAAACTTTTCATTTTTAAGAAGAATTTTGCATCATTTGATGGCGTGCTCAGTTTTTGTATTGTTTGTAAATATTGAAAGTTGTTAAAATATCTTTTGATCTCCCTACCGTAGAATTTATACATTTTTAGATTGCTTTTAAGAAGAAAAAGCACTCTTTGTAGATTATTTATTTTAGAGAAATATGCTTGTAATCTCTTTCTTCAATCCTTTACTTGTTAGTAATGTAAATTTCAGGGGCCTTTGTTTAACTCTTCCCTTCAGGAGAGGGGAATAGTGATGAAAATGCTGTGACTTTGCTTCAATAAAGAAAAAGGCTGCCGGTTGCCATATTGTCTTTTGAGTTGATTAAAATCTCCTTCAAAAGATGTGTCCCTCAGCGTATGGCAACCCACCAAATGCCATAAACCACACATCCAGCTACTAATCTTGGCTCTCATTGCAACACTTACTAATTCACTTCAGAGACAACTAAAGCATACTTACATATCCATCCCATTTTGGCACCTCTATGCTGAGACTAAAAAAACCCGAAATAATCCTAAACTTTTTCCAGTATCACTTGTGAGTGTTGCTACTACTTCTCTCTTACTTGCAAAGCTGCCCCAGAAGACTAAAATTCTTGGAGAACCAGATTATAAGCAGTGTGAGTGAGAAGTGGGAGAAGGTGAATCCAGCTGCACTCACTGGAACAAGGGCGGGATTAACTGGTGCACAGCAAACTTTGTACCATTTTTGCATGCTAAATGTATGTAAAGAACCACTGGATTTTTTTTTTTTTTTTCATTAAATGAAAACCTAATTGGATAAAGTAGCTCTTTTCAGAGGATACTGATATTGATCTGAACTACATACCGTTGCGAAGAGATAGCACAAAACATTCTGCATCTCCTAAATGTCTCATGAGTGTTGCTTTCGTGTTTCTCCCTGAGTTGATCACATGAGACATAGAGCTATGTTGTGTCCTTTTCACAGCAGGTACTGTCCCTTTCAAAGCTATGTGTAAACACTAACTAGTCCTTGTGCCAAGCATCCTGATGGGAAAATTGACAGGCTTTTGTTATTGTTTACCAACAAGGAAATCATCAAAGTGAAAAATTGCAGCATTGGAGAAAATGGTAGTTCTGATGTTTGCAGCTTCTGCAGTTCTTCACACCATTCTGTGTAAAGTCCCTGCAGGAGGGAGCTCAGCCAGCTTGTTTCCCTGATGCTGGCCAGCTGATGCTACTGTAGGCCATACGGGGAACTCGTTTTGGACAGTCCCAGCTTACAGGCACACTGTCTTGTCAATGCAGGTAGGTGGGATTAAACTTAAAGGTAGCATGGGCTGGATTTCTTTTCTGGCTACAGGTAGCCTTATGCTCCTCTAAAACTCACATCTGCTCTAAGGTGAGTTTGGATTGAGGCTCAGGTTTTAGCTGGTGTGCAGAAGGCAGCATTTATGTAGCCCTACTGATGTTGCCATGACTACTACATTTTACACGGTATAAGTTGTCATGAAATACATTAAATGTGCTGAAATATGTTTAATAGTCCTTATAAATATACTTATTGGGCAACTAATGTAACTTTCTTATGGAGATATCCCCGTGCCATCTCCCCACTGTCATCATCCTCTGTAGCAGCACCCAGAAGTGGTTAGCAGCTCAGTTTTCTCAGCAGTAGTCCTTGGCCCAAGTTTCCACTACTGGACCTTAAGAGCATGACAGCTTTAGGCTGTTTTTTGTGCTTTGGTGTGTATGTAATTATGCTAAGGAAATCACACTTTTTTCTGTCATGCCTCCAACTCCAAAGTTGCTTTCTTCCATTATAAGATGCCTCCACAGGAGGGGTTGTGATTGTGACTTTATTGGTCAACAAATATAGACCAAGTTTATCAAACTTCTGCTAAAGACATCCAGTAACAGGGAGGAGAAAGCACAAACTTTGGCCATGCTAAAGAGAAAAAGGAGATTTGCCATCCTTATTTTTAGTGATATTTAGTGAATCACACTGTTACAGGGCTTGTTGAGAGTTTACAGTTGGTTTACAGTTTGCCTCTAAACCAAGAATCATTACTGAAGCTAGATGTGAGATTGATTTCTGGTTTTCCTTTTACTGGGAGTAGTTTTCAGCTTCCATCTTTTCCTAAATCTTGCACTGTATTATCTCATTCTACACTTCCTTTGCCTGTGTTCAAAGTTAGTTCTTGCTGCTGTCAGGTGTAGGCAGCCCCAGTCCCCTTAGCATCAGAGTCCTTCAGTTACTATGTTCAGAGTGCTCTGTGGCATTTGCAAGACTTCACTGTTCTTATGCTGGAGAGAAGAGAGTTTATTATCTTAATTTAAACAAAAGATGGTTATGCAAGGAGCAATAGCTTGGCAAGAGGAGGTTTGGAAGGTTACTGGAAGTCAGTTAAAAGAACTGGGGAAGAAGTGGATTTGGTGAAGACAGGATTTTGAGGAACCAGGACTGGATGCTGGTTCATGCATGAAGTGCAGCCTGAAAGAAGGCACAGAGGAATGGCAGAAAAGGTGAAGCAGGAAGATTACTGAGGAGAAGCACAGTGAGTGCACAGCATGACAGCAGGGTATGAGGTGAGCAGAGTAATGCAGGTTCTTGAAGCTTCAGCAGGTGCGGGAGAGAAAAGGCAAAGGAACAATGGGATAGTCACAGCAAGGGAAAAGAAAAATTTTAGCCTATGTGTTTCTTCACAATTCAAAGTATGTAGAAGGTCCAAGTCAGTCAAACATGGAAAAAAAAGCATTTTAAAAGAGGAAAAAAAAAAAAAACCAAAATTGTGTGAGCTTAGAGAAGCAGTGATAGGCTGAAGTGCAGAATGCTCTAGGAGACTTCAGCAAACACTGGGCAGGTGTCTGCAGGCTGGAGCACAACTCTTGGAAGGGCTCTGTACAGAAAAGCCGTGCCTGAAATCTGGAAAGAATGAGGGATCAGGAAGATTAAAGCTCAGCTCAGGTGCCTGATTTCCACCAACAGCCCTGCATCCGGTGACTCATACGGACTGGCTGCGGTTCTCCAGGCACTTGTGTGCTGGTAACTTCCTAAACATTCAGTTGTTCCCTAGAACAAAGAGAGGCCACTTGTACATGCAGCACAGGGGTAAAAATCTTCATGACATTGCAAACAAAGAAATATATCTTGTTTGGATCCCAGAAAGCTCTGGAAAAGCCATTTATGGCAGCAGTCATTGCTCCAGCAAAGCTGTTGCTATAGCACATTTAAGCGGTTAAAGATGATGCATTGCTTGCTTCTGCAAGAGAAGATTAAAACAATGGACTTCAACAATAAAAGTGTTAAGTTTACAGTGACAATGAGGAATTGGTTTACCTATTTTATTTAAAGTAGCTTCAGTACTCACAAAACCACAATTTACATGAGCGATATAATATACATGGTACATTAGATCATCTTTCTGAGCTCCTCCCTTATACTTTATTTGCTGGATAACTTTCAGAAGTTATTACTTTCATGACTGAGACTAGAAAAGTCTTCTGACATAAAACTGAGAATTTTACTCATTCTAAAGAGTTGTTATCAACTTCAAATCAGAGTTCAGCATTAAGTCTTGCAGGTGTTCAGTACTGGATCATAACTGTGGCTACATTGGTGTGAATTAATAAACACTTATTGATCAGAGTAAAACATAGAGATGTTTGATAAAGGAGTGCTGTGTCATATATTGCTCTAAAAAAGCAGGTAAAAGCCTTGATAATGCTTCCCCAGCAGAATGAGTACATTTTATGTTGCAAATTTAGCTATTCGCAGTTAGGTTCTTTCACATAATGTGCAACCAACCTTTTAAGGGCCAATCAATTTTTCTCTCAAAAATGCTAATGCAAAATGTCATTGATTTTTAGTAGGAAATTGTGTGTTAATAGTGAATCCAAACTGGGGGAGAGAGGAGGATAGTAATATATACAGAAGAGAAAAAGACCAATCCAAATGTACATGAGTTGCTTCTGTCTGTAGTATACTGCTCTATTTGTACACCAGCCTTTGGTATAAAACCAGAAATTTTAGCTACTGAAGGAACAAGAAAAGAATGTGTCAGGACACATAGCTTGCAGAAGTTTCTGCATGTTCACTATCTTCTGAAGAGAAGAAAAAACACATGTTCTGTGTTTAGATGGTAAAAACTAATTTGTGGGGAGGGAAAAAAAAAAATTACAAAGCCAGTTAGATAAAATCTGGCAATTAAAAAGAAATACAGGACACAAAATGTCCTGTCTGCCATCTGAAGAGGAATGCTTCCCCAGTGGCAACATATAAAAATTGCTTAAATCCCATGTTCCTGTACATCTTGGTATTAAACTGTCTTCTTTAAAAGTCAGTCAAATACAGATTGTTAGCTCCTGGGGGCAGGTATTTGTGTCCATTTTTCTGCAATCCAGAGTGAAAAAAGTGTTAGAAACATAATTAGTAATTTCATTTGGAAAAAGTAAACTGATTTCTAGGCCATTTTAAAAGCAGTGAAAGAGCATTACAGTGGAAAGAGTATTGAGTGGCCGGTGCATCATCGCCAGTGGAGTAATCTGCTGCCTGCAAAATGGTGATGGTTGTAAATTACTGTGCCAACTGGAAGCTGCAGTGTAGTCAAAAGGATTAATAAAAAGCAAAGCCCGGATTTATGTGGTCACAAGCGAGGGAGAGATAATGATTTTAATATAATGGCCTTTTTATAGAGTCCTAATAAAAAGCAAAACCACATTTGAAAAAAGAGATGTTAAGACAACAAAAATGTGTGCAGCAGGGAGCATGTGGCCAGGAGCAGAGGTCATGCTCTTGCACAGAGGTCACAGTGTGGCTCTGGGGTAGCTTGTATCTACTTGCAAGCCGTGGACTTGACATGCAGTACCAAACCACTGGTGGTCCCAGATGAGACTGGCATATTCCAATACACAGCACGCTTGGGCTTTTAGGGTAAAAATCTGTTATCCAGGATCAAGTAAACTTAAACTCTACAGAAAGGTCTCTGTGATGTGATACGGCGAGGGGCCGGGGGGGGTGGAAAAAAAAGTGCCTCAATGTAATTATTCAAGAGGGTAGCCCCTTATTTATCCCAGCACGGAACATTGATAAGGCTGTTTTTCTCCATTTACTGATGCAGCTTTTGCAAAGCTTGCCAGGAGTGAAGATTGCAGCATGTGGGGACATGAAGTAGTTGACAGGTTGTTTCTCCGAGTTTAAAAAGGCCACCAGCACTACTTTGTTTCTAGACTGTTAAGCACAAGCCTAGGCAAGTAAGCTTGTGTGAAATAAAAGCATTTTCTGAAGCGCAGCTTGAAAGCCCAAGACTGACTATGCAACAAATTGGTCATCTCATTCATGGGATGAGTTTCTTGCATGATGTGACAATCTCTGTAGACCCAGGCTGGATTTTGGGAAGAATCTCAAAAATTACTTTCTGTGCCACAAACATGTTCTGTCTCAAAGGATCACCAGTGTCTGGGAAACAGTAGTGATGAAGAGAAACTCTTAGTCTATGATAGTAGTTACCTAAAAGACTTGCTGAGAAAAAAGAAGGATGGAAGTGTCTTTGCAATAAACGGAAATTGTCTTTCTCAAAAGTCATTCTGTTTGTTACTCTTGTTTATCAGACTTTTCCTTCTTTGGATACGCCACACCTCACATCATCTACTGATTTGTGTAGGCTGCCTTAGCAGGATTCATTCAACAGGTATTTCCTTATTCTGCTTCAAGCATCTTGCTAGCATTAAGACTTATTTGTGATACTGGTGTATCTTCTGAAAGCTCTGACAAGAATAATAAATATGAAGGGAGTCTGAGCTTGATTGTCCTTTTATGCGCTAACGTGTAAACCATGGGGTCCCAAAGTTCATCTCTCTAGAAAAAATGCCATCAGTGGCAGCAAATCCTGCTTCTGTGCCAGTCCACGTGCCTAGGTGACAGCCCATGTGCACACATGGCAGCACAGGAGCCTCCAGCCTTCTTGGCCCTTCAGTTATTATAGACAGCTGAAGCCTTTTAGTTTACCCGACAGTGGATTCAGAGGAGAGTTTCCTGCAGCTACAGTTCTCTCACCTCTTCTAACATGATCTGCCAACCCTTTGACTCCACTGCCTTTCCCCTCTCAGCATGTCTGCTTTCCTTAACTGCAATCCCAGATGCCTGCTTCTCATTCTCCTCCAGCAGAATTCCAGAGGCTGACCCTGGCCTCCAAGCTCTCACTCACCATCCCGTTTGACTCTCAGCTCCCACAAACTAGAAGCTCAGCTCTGTTAGCCACTGCGTGCCACACTAGCTGCCTTGCCACCCACCTTGTCCTCGCACCCATGAAAGGTCTGCAGACAGCTGTGGATAGCAGTGGCACCTCTTCAGCAAGAGTATGGACAGGCGCTCACTCTGTGCACTTAAATGTAATGTGGGAGATGTCTCTGCTGTCAGAGCCCAACATCCAGTTGTGGTTTGTGTCCACAGTGTGGAAGCCTCTCCCATAGCCTGTCAGCCTCGCAAGGCTGTTTTACTGTGCTCTCTTCACCTGCAGATGTTTGGGTTTTCCAAATATCTGTGAAGATAGCCCAGAGACAAAGTACAACATGTATTAAACATCTTTTCAATGAACAAACTGGTAGGATAAATGGCCACACATTCTGGTTTGCATTTCTCAAGAGCCTTGATGTCCTGAGAGATGCTACCTGGAAAAGCAGAATTCCAGCTGTGAACAACAGAAAAGATCTAGTAGGGTTTTGGTTTTTTTTTTTTTCCTGGTAGTCTTCAATTGCACTTTTCAGCATTCTGTAACTTTGAGAAGAAACCAGAATCTGGAACACATATTGTTTCCTTCATGTTTGCAAAGTGCTCGAGTTTTTTTCTTCTCTTCCCTAGCTCCTGTGGCACAGTGATTTTATTGGGCTATATGAACCACCAGTGTGGGATAATAACAGAAGATTGGCAGGGAGGATTATAAACACGCTCAAGTGACTTGCAGCTGGGGTGTAGAGAAACACATACATCAAACTAATTGTTGTTTAGCCTTGTGTGTTTGACAAGGTGAACATCTGTGTTTAGATAACATAGACCTGTGATAGACTCAAAGGCACCCTATCAGACATGCTTGAGATTCTTGCCCTGCTGTGGGGAAGATCAAAGCACAGTAGTAACTTATACCCGTGTGAATCCCTGAAATACAGGCAAAAAGAGCAGGTTTGGCCAGCCTGTAGAAGGGACTGAGCTCCATCGTGCCTGTGTGCCTCTGCCCAGGTTTTGCTTTGGGGATCCCCTGGTTCGTGAGGTAATCTGCTGACCACTTGCCCAATATAGAAAGATATTATCATTAATAGGCAGACTAACAGCCAAATTCCTCCCTCTGCTCTTACATCATATACCAGAGATCCAAGGTGCCAGACCACTGCAGGGAAGAATAAGTCAATACACTCACAGCATAGGATGTGCAGAAGGGAGCAAGCTGAGCAGGGATCCAAGCCATGGGAGATAGAATTAGCCAGGCCATGAGTCCAATTATGTAGTAGGGACTCATCTTTCTCCTCACCATCCCAGGTGAGGATGCTTGCTATACACAGTCAGGGAGCCTTTCTGACAACCAGAATCCCAACACAGCACACACTCCATGTAAGCAAACCACCAAACCCCACCCCCAGCAGTCAACTCTTATAGAGGTGGCTTCTTGCCCCACCTCCAAGTTAATGTGGAAGGTTTGGGCATCTGGTGGTGATCTTCTAATCAGTTCCCATCCAAGGCTGGCCAGACCCTGGTTGAAAACCCATCAGGAGGGTCTTTCTTGCCTGGTTGTGGACATCATCCATATGCCAACCTCCATTCAGGGCTGGAGGTTTAAACCCCAGCACTTCAGGTAACAAAAATAAATTTAGTCTTTGCATCTCACTGTTGCTGGTTGGTTTGTTTGGGGGTTTTTTTGTTTTGTTTTGTTTTGTTTTTTTTGCAGTTATCCCTGTGTCCTGTCTGTGCCAGCTCACACATGTTGGCATAATCAGCAGGATCCAGGAGTTGCCATGCCTTGGCTCACAAAAAGTGTTGAGGACTGGGGAGGCCACAACAGTGACTCTCTGTATTCCAGGATGGCCCAGTATTGAGTGCTGGACCCCCATGGCCATTCTCCTGACTATGTGGGCTCTGCCAGAAGCCTGTCCTGAAACAGATGATGGGGTGGTGGTCACCCCCCCCCCCAACAACTGAAGCAGCTGTGCATGGGTTGCCATGGAAAGCAGCACGGAGTCTTCTTGCAAGTTAGCAGGGAGATTGGGCTGCTTATTGGTCTGAGAGCTCTTGATCAGGAAGTTGCAGCATTACAGAGTAAAATGATAAAATTGGAAAAGGAAATCAGGACTTTCCAAGATGCAATGGTGATTGCACAAGAAGGGATTACTACACAAGCAGAGCAGTGACATGGGCTGCAAGGTACTGTAGACCAATTGGTGGCACATATTGCTAATAAACAAAGGGACAGAGGTGGAAGAAGTAAGGTTTCTACTTCCTAAGTTTGTGCTCTCACCACAACACCTTTGTGGGATCCCAAGGAATGAAATGGAAATATCTGGAGTGAATCCTCGGACTCCAAGGTTGAGTTTGAATTGTATTTAGAAGGAAGGGAGGTGGTAGAAGCACAACCCCCCAGAAAATTAAGGAGCAGCAGGAACAAGCAGATGAGGGAATGAAAGTCACACGTACTTACACTCTGAAAGAGTTAAGGGGATTTTTAGACATCTGTCAGCAAACGAGTAGGGAAGGCATGCTGGCATGGACTTCACAGGTTGGGACAGTGGTGCTGCATCTATCCATTTAGTAACAGGTGAAAAATGTTTATTAAGCCCTATAGTCAGCAATTATCAAATACAAGGATATGTTCAGTTGCAAAATATCAGCGATACTGATGGACAAGATTTTATTGCACCTACACTGGATCAGTGGTTGTGTGCAGCAGTTGAACAGTATAAACTGAACCTGCTGAAACGGTGTTTTCCCTTGGAAATCAGCGTACGATGGAAGAAGGTATTAATGTAATGCAGCAGATGGGGGTGGATCATGTGTTGATTACGGGATCCAGTCAGGGTAGCAGTAACAAGAATTATCAAAAAAGCAGCTTTTGAGAGGACTGCCTGCCTCACTAAAACCCTGTTATACTGGCAGTCATAAATGCTACTAGTAATGTAAGTGCCCTAGCAAATACCTAGAGAAAAATTCAGACTCTGACTTTGGGACCATCTGTGCAAATGATCAGTAAAGGAAAGCTGGCAAAGCTGAAAGGAATCACATCACAAGTGATGAAGAACCAAATACAGAACGATCTTCCGCAAGCCAGTGTCTCATGATCAGAAACAAATGGAATCACAACATCAGAAATGTTTCACTGATGTCAGAAGTTAGTGGCTGTGCAAAAAACCCAATGGCCCATGTCCCCACCACCAAAGCCATGCCCACCCTCCACCCCACCTGCCACCTCAAGGCAAAGCACTACCTGGCAAATGTCAAAACAACAGAAATGAAGGTTTGGTAGATCCTCCAAAATTGCCATCACTGTAAATAATGCCCCTATGCTCCTTTAATGATAAAGTGGCAGTCTGGGGGAATTTTATATGTGTTAGCGCTGGTGAATACCGGAGCAGAAGTTAGTGTATTACATAGTAATATTAATAAAATTTATTTTGAAATGTATTTATTATCAAAATATAAATACAAATAAAGAAGCCACATCACAGGTCTGTGGTTTAGGGGGAAATCCAACCCCTGCCCTCCAAGCAGTGGACTAAGCAAGAAGAAGAAGCCTTTGATGACTGCAGAAATGCTTTGATTGAACATATGCAATTATAGGTTCCTAGATGAGGATAACCTTTTGAATTAGAAGTAACAATTCTACATTACATAGCCTCGTGGTGGTTGTGGCAGATGACTGGGCCAACAAATCAGAAAAAAAAAAAAAATGTTGGATTTGGGTCCAAGGTGTTACAAGGCTTCACTGTACATTATACCCTGATTGAAAAACACATTTTAGCTGTGGTTTGGACTCTACATGAAACTACAAGAATCACAGGCCAACACAGAGTGGCTGAACACACTTTGTACCTATTCACGGGTGGGTTACTGGTGGTGTTGTCAGGGCCCACGCAATGGCAGCCACATGTTGGAAATGGAAGCATTATTTATAGCAATGATTTATACTGGGAAAACCAAGTTACCACTCTACACACCATTCTTCTAGGAACCGTATCGTTTGATGGTATGCCTGCACCAGAGGAAACTCTTCCCCTTGGAGACACTCCTGCATCTCCTGTGGAGGAAGCTCCTCTTTATGGCGGGTTAGTAGAAGAGCACAAAAAAAGATACCCGGTTTACCCATGGAAGTGCAACGTACACAGCACTGGGACAAAGACAATGGCAAGCAGTTGCACATGCTCCAATTCCAGGAATTATGTTATGGCAAGCAGATGCCCTGGCATCTAGGGACTGGGCTGAACTGTTTGCAGCACCTCTTGCCATTCTGGAAGGGAAGTCACATTGCTGATACACTGACAGTTGGGTTGTACACAAGAGCCTCAGCATCTGGTTACCCTTCTGGGTCCAAGAGGATTGGCATGCACAAAAATGCTCCCTCTGTATGGGGGGAGCTGATTTATGGTTAAACCATGACACCTCCACTGAGGTATGTGCTCAAGCTATAAACGCACATTGAGCCTGTGGACATCAGCTCCTGCTCTGTGTGTGTGTAACATTGCTGACAAACAAACCCCTCTGCCATTACATATTTATAAAGCATGTGTACGTAATTGTATTATTTTTACACAACTACTTTTAAAGACATTGTAAAGGTATGTATTCACTGCTGTGGATACAGTGTCAGGACTGTTTTTTGTTAAACCCACCAAATATGCTGATCAACATAGCACAACTGAAGCATTAGAACAAGTCACTCAGCAGCATGGACCTCCTCACCAAATACAAAGTAACACCCTTAGTGGGCACAATGTCCAAGGCTGGGCTCAAGGGCTGAGGGGAGATGATTGGATATTCCACATTGCCTACCACCCCCAAGCCAATGACTTGGTTGAAAGAATGAATGGGATGTTGAAAGAACAATTTTAAAAGCTAACCAGTACTAAAACTTTACAATATTGGAGTTCACATCTTACTAAATCATCAAACACCCTATTACAACACCTCCAGCAGAAGACATGTCGAGGGTTGAAATTCTTCCAGATGGTGTCTCCCAAAATATTAACTGCAGGGGAAATGAGATTGTCTACACTAACAGATTGTACAGTGGGACTGCATCCTTTTTTTCTAAATGTCAAGATTCGTACAATAAACCCTGTCTGGTTTAATAAATACTGTCTGGTTCTGTACTCCAGCTTCTCCTCCTATTTTATATCCTCTGTTGATATCAGATTCTTGAGTTCATGTATTTCAGGTATCTTCAACGAATACCTGTGCCTTATCTGGAGAACTGGAATGGTATTATTAGTGTCATGAGCTCAACATCAAATTGAAGTTCAACCTGAAAAAGCCACAGCTCTTCAACCTGCATGGGCAATTGCCCCACACTTGGTTATCAAACCCAGAGCAATATTTGCTGAAGGAGCTGGAGCAATGACACACATATTGCTGGAAGGAAGTGATGCTCCTGTTTTCCTCCCTTACTACAGGGTGGCTTGTCATGCTTTGTAGTCTTCTTTGTGGTCTTGTGCTACAAGCACGTGCCCTGGTTACGTTTCCATGGGATCAGCGTGCACAGATGTGGATTTGGTTGGCCTCTACTGTACCCAACTCATCTGCTTTTTATATTGAGGGAGGATTAACAGCTGCAGATCTTTTGCTGTGTTCCGTTGGCACGCCAACCCCAGTAGCTGTATTGCTGGATTACTCTGCTAAGTGCTTTTGATATTAATGTTCTTCACTGGTATTTCTTCTGAGTAGATTATGGCTGTATGACAAAGGATCATTACAAAATCGGTTGGTGGTGGGCTACCTCCTTCTGGTGGTGGAGTACCTCCTTCTTTGACACCATGAGTGCTGCACCAATTTTGAAGGCGTGTGTTGCTTCAACATAATGGATGAATCAGGCAGAACAGGGGACAACATTTAACACCCCCAGGACTTAATGCATCAAATGAAACAATCTGCTGATGGTGTCTGGCTAGCCGAGTGCTTTAATTCCCTGACAGGATGGGTGGGACACCTGATTCAAAGCATTATTATAAGGATACATTTATTCCCTTTTCTAGATGTGTTTATTGCATGCCTCTGTAAATTACCCTGCCCTACACCCTGCCCTACACCCTGCAAGCCCACATGGACATGTCCAGCTTTGCTAGGCTCACCACCTTGAATGAGGCGGTGCATGCTGCAATAACATGCTCAACGTATTTATGGAGTCTTTCTTCTGCATGGATTTTCTTGGTGTCTTATGAGAGATGAATATTACAGCCTTGCGCTTAGCAAGGTCACTAGTATCATCACTTTCCTTGAAACTGGAGTTTCTGTTAAACTAAAAGAAACTTTATGTTTTTGAAATTATCTAATTTCATACAGATTTCACAGCAAGGATGGAAAAGCCAGTAGGAAGAGAAGAAAAGACTCTGAGATCCTATGCAACATGGTCACATGACATTAGTTTCCTGATGAAACCTTGCCACCCAGCACACCCTTTCTCCTCAGTCACACAGTAGAGTGTTCACACTGTGACCAAAGAGAGTATGTCTGAAGGGTCACTACTGGTCCTGAACATTGCATTGTAGTAAGCGTGGTAGGAATAGAGGCGGCTCCCTGTGGGCTGAGCACTTCACAGAATTGACAAAAAGACTGTTCCTTTGGCTAGAAGGTGTTTGGCTCAATTGTTTTCTCCTCTCTGAGTCCTGAAAAGGTTTCAATTTACTCACAGGTGGGCAAAAGAAAAGGCCACAGCTACCTGTGGGATTGGAAAGGCTCGGCTAGGCCAGGTGCTAGCAGCTAAGTAGTTCTCCAGGAAGCAAAGTGCACCACTAGCATCTAAGTGAAACTAGCCAGACTACCCAAGAAAATTAAAATTTGCCTGCATAATGATTGCTTAGGGGTTCCTTCAAATCCTGGGAACTTCTTTATTGCTCTGCAAAAAAAACAGGTCACAAGTGAAATCATATTACAAGTTAAAGTTAGTTTTGGAGGGAGATTTGAAGAGCTCAGTGAAGGTGGCAGTGGCATGAGAAGACATCTGTAATACTGAATTTTGCTTTTCCATGGCTGATCAGGCACTGTTTGTTACAGGTATTTTTAAGTGTGTAGTGTTGAGTTACATTACAATATGTAATGCTGGTTTGTTTTTTTTTATTATCTTTCCTTCTGTTGGAAGGATCACTCCTTCATAATACTGTGTTATGGAAAATTTATTGTTTAGAGAGCTACATCAAAGCTGAAGAAAGACCTTGTACAGTATGGAAAAAAGCCATCGAAATCCTATCAAGATGGTTCTAATCAAGTAGGTTCAATGCAGGTCAAGTGTTCAGGTTGCTTTAACTGCCACAGGGATTATCTTATTGATGTTTGTTCTTCAGTACAAACTGCATTTAATCTGAAACTCTAACTCTCTGAATGGTTTGAGCATTGGAAGCAGAAGATGCAATACATAAAAGGCTTTCAAAAGGAATGAATTGGAAAGTAGGCTTAGAAGGAGCTGTGTTAAATAATTCTTCTGATAAACAGGGTGTGGCTTTAAAGCCTTGTCGTCTTGTTCTTGTCCTTAAACTGACTTCTGAAAGGACTACTACTAGCACTTAGCTTCTGTGTCCTTGATTCAACCAACATCTAGATTAAGGGTGCCTTGACTGCCAGATGGGTGGAGGCTGTGGATTAAAATTGGAGAGCTGTAGGTGTTATTTTTGCTAATTATCAGGCTCCCTGCAAGAGAGAAAAAGCCTCTGCAAGAGGCTCCCTGCCCTCTAACGCCACATCTATGAATCTGCTTCTGGATTGCTGCAATGTTGTGTTTAGTGAATTAAGGTAATGAAAATCGGTGCTGATGGATCTATGCAGCAAACTTCATGATTCAGTAGGTACCTGGTGATCCTTTCAAGGCAACTGTTGGGGTGTCCAAGCTCTCCCTTTTGTGCTGGGGAAAGCCCTCCCCATCATTCCCACTTACACATGACTCGCCTTTTGCTGCCTGTAAGGCTTTGTGCCTCCTCATGCCCTTGCCTTGTTAGGGTACCTGCAGGCCATGGCCACCCCTGAGGAAGACATGCAGGCAGGGTACATGGGAGCAAGCACTGATGGGGCTTGGAGGCTGGCTGTCCCCTCTATGCAGAGCGCTCAGTGAGGCAACTGAGACAAAAATGAGTAAGACTAGTCTAATCACAGCAAAGTATCTGATATGAAATATTTACAACTGTGCTGATGTACCAGGCGCTTACTCAACGCTTCAGTATAGCGCTGTCGATACAGCACTTGGGAATTTGGATGAAGCTGCTGCTTGGTCCAGCACTCCTACATGGCAACCCTGGAGTTCCTGGGTGGCTGTGGCAGTTTGTTCTTGTTTCCAGGAACTTGATGCACACAGGTAAACATCTCATGATGGCCTCAGTTGGAGGTCATTATTTATTTGTCATTATTTAGCTGCTGCCTGTTGTTTTGCTGTTTTGTTCCCACCTGGTGTATGGTGGCTGTCAAAAATCTTGCTTGTTGGCTAATGTGTATTTAACCCTGTTAAGGCCTTGAGCAGGCTCTGGCTTCTCAGAAGTGCTCTAATAACACAGGCAACATGGATATATTGTCAAAATTTAAGGTTCAAACCCATGTAAAATGGAAAAATACCAGTTGGAATAGTTTATATCATCAGGTTTTACTATAGTAACTTATGAAAATTACTCATCAAAGGCATATGGCTTTAAAAAGGAGACTGGTGCAGTGTTGGGGGAATAAGAGTGGGCTAACAGGAGTTACTGAGAATTCCCTAAGGCTCAACATTGGAGAAATCCCACCTCTACTTCAGGGCAGCTCTTTGGTGTGGGGATGTCCAATCTCCCCAAACAAGCTGAGTCTTTGAGAAAGTGGGGGTTTCATCTCAGTGTCTTCACTGTCAAACGTGATGGCAAGCTGCCTGATGGAGAGGCAGCCTTGCCCTGCTCTCCTCTCCTGGGAACCAGGACATGCACTCATCACAGCTTGTGCCAGGGCAGCAGATTGTCTATAATGAAAATTTGTTTTCAGCTTTTCAAAAATCAGTATAATCACTTCAAATACAACCCACTCTGCAAATATTCTTTTATCTTCTAACAAAGCTAGAAAATTGCCTTTATTAGGAATTAATGCACTTGGTTTAAATACTTCATGACACTCAGTCCCAGGTAAAATTGAAAATCTGTTAATAAATAAAACTGGACAAACCTAAATCGTAATGTCTCTGACAACTGTGTAGGTAGCTGGCAGGAGAAGGGGGGAGGGGTAGGAGTCCAGAAAACTGACATAATATTTGCATTTCTTCAGCCTTGCTAGCTATACCATTGAGAACTGTGTGCTGGGTTTATTAGAGAGGAAACCTCCCTTACGCCCCACACTCACATGCCTTTCCTGTTCTGCAGAAGTCCTGGTTATCCAAATGATGAAAATAACTACAGCATAACAAAAGTCATGACATAACATGATTACTTACTAACAATTATACTGAAATTAATAAATTCCATTATTAAAAATCCCCATTTCACTTGCACATAGTTTTTGAGACAAAAGTGAATAATTTATTTGCTGTAAGCATTCAGCTCTTCTTATTTGATGTTCTTGTGCAATTTTCCTCCTTAAAAGTTTGTAAAAAAAAAAAAGAAAATACATTTTGCTTCTAGTCAGAATAAGACTACTGACTTAATTTCCCATATAGAAAAAACATTTCTAAGTTTTGTTTGTTTGTTTTTGTTTGGTTTGGTTTTCTTTACTACTGGAGCATACACAGTCCAATGCTAGCGCAGATTGTAGTAGCAAAGTAGTTGTGTGTCTGTATCTGGAGGCTTTGGTAGCATAGAGACCCAAGTAAAAGCCTTGTAAGCATAGATTAAGCAAAATTTTTTATGCTGGGGGCGGTTCTTTCTTGGTCACTGTGGTATTATTGAACTGTCATAAAGACATTCTCACTTGATGACAGAATTTGTTTCTTTTTTGAAGATTATTTCACTTCAGTGAAGTCAGGATCTAAATTTCTAGTCAAGATATTTGTTACAAATAAGCATCTTGCTTCCTCCTCTCCTAGACCAAAGGTGAAAGCTGGTTACTTCGTGTTTTGAAAATGCATGTTATCATTGGCAAGTACAAAACAGTAAGTCATGAGTTAGTCTTCAGCTCAGCAAAGATTAGGTGCCAGATACTCAATCAGTACATGCACATGCATCAATTTCATCCAAGATATTAGTTTCTGAGCTCCTACTGTGGTTGCAAAAAGCTGTGTCTTCTTCCCTCAGGTAAAATAAGAGAAATGGGATATTCTACTAGTATTAAGACATTGTATTATCACAGGAGATATGTGCTGCATACTTCCAGTGGATATTTAGCAGAACCATTTTGTATAAGCTACCTGTATTGTTCTCCTTTAAATGTCTTTTGAACAAGAAACTTGCATGAGTGCAAAACTTGCATGAGTGCAAGATGTGTGTGCATCTCAGTTTACAGAGTAATGGACCTGTGTCAGTGAGGGACTCTGGCAGGTCTTAGAGAGAGGACAAGCACAGAAGTTTCCCTCTAAGCTTTTGAAAGCCTCCTTAATAAGAAGGGGCCTGTATTGTTTTGTAGTTTCTTATAAAGTATAAACAAGGGTCTGTATATATATATATATAAAATTAATCTCATAATGATTGTAAGTATTTTCTTAAAGGAAAACTGAAACACAACTACCCTTCACACTGTGATGAGTTTACAACTTGGGAGACTTCACATGTATATTAGTGGACATTCATATGTAATAAGTAAGTCCTAATCTTAATCAGCTTTAAACAAAAAGAAAAATGTATGTAAGGACCTTGTGGTTATACAGTAAAATGCCAAAGTGATCTCTGGATGCATGTGAAATTTTGTAGTATCAGATTTTCAAGGAAACAGGCATCTGATTTCATACAAGACTTGGAAATTATTAACAAAATCTACTTTGATATATGTTTAGGAGTTAGGATCAGGAAAGTACCCAGAGAAGACATCTAATACGTTCCTTGTTCCAAGTAGGATCCTTTATCACCCCGACAGATGTTTGTCTAACTTCTTAATGTGTCCAGAGATGGTGCTACCAGGGCTTCAGGCTGCGCTTCACTTTTAGAAATTTCTTTCCTGACTTAATCTTACTACAGTTTAAGCTCACTAGTGCCAGTTCAAATTGCTGCAGACATGAAGGATGTTTATTTTTTTTTATGTATTTGAAACTTAATGTCTCTCCTCAGTTTTTTTTGTTTACAGTCTCAAATCCAACATCTTTCTTTTGATAGTGTGCTCTAAACCTTCACCTTTCATATTAGTGGAGCTGTGAAAATTAGGGATTTTCCCTCTATACTTATGGTTGCTGTATTGCCAGATACAAATTTCTTTCAGATCATGAGCTCTCCAACATGGATGTGAAAGGCGCTTGCCCCAAGGACCTGACAGCTGCTCCACAACCAATAGCACTAGTAACAGTGTTGTGGTTCCTGATATGTCTGTCACCACAGGCCAATACGATCAGAGGTAGCTTCTAGGCAATGGTAATTAATATCAGTATATTTGTGTGAGAAACATTTTCTTTTTTCTTTTATTGGACCTTCTATTTGGGGTGGAGATTTAAGATGCTGGTTAGTTTAAAACCCACTAGGGACAAGTAACATGCAAGACTAGAAAATCTGTGTTGGAATGAGTTAAGGGATACCAATTTCAGATGGAATAAAACACAGTCTATTAGAATTATTTAAGTCAGGGTTGCTTCTGTTTATTTGGATTTGAGCAAGTATGTGGGTTTCATTGTCTATAGTAATGCAAAAAAACAGAAACTGTTTGTCTAAGGCAGGATTTGAGAGTTTTGTGATAAATACTGAGAGGCAATCATACTCTATATTTTTGGAGAGAAGAGCAGTTCTCGACTAATTCTAGAAGTATATCAGTCTTGATCACAAGAATTATCACACAAGAAGTTGTCTTAATTGTAACTAAGGTAAATGGAGAGCAGTTTAGAATGATGAACCCAGGGCTGGGTTTCAAGCATTAGCCTGTAAGAGTAAAGAACAGTGTCACTCATTTCAGACCACAGCAGACCTTTTAAAGAAAAAATACACTCCATTTGATGTGACATTGGCGGAATTTTCAAGCTGAAGTTAGCAGAATGTACAGACACCAGAGACAGAAATTATTTTTGAACCTCAAGCCTTTGGACTCTGATGATGAGGTAGCATATGTGGTTTGGGGATCTTGTGTTTTTCCAGCTTTCCTTGTAGCTGGCAACAGCTGCATGTACCAAAAAATGCAAGGAGACAGTAAAATACACTTTGACTTTCAAATTCACCAGCAAATATCAGGAACTCATCCCAGACAAGGTCTGAAAAGAAAAAGAATTAATTGAATCTGGATTTTTCTAAAGCATCTGCTGTTGCTGTGCTTACGGTTTGGTGGCCAAATGGGAACACTAGAAAAGGCAACAACCTCAAAAGTGTAGTTCAAGAAAATAATACCATTTCTGAATTACAAAAGACAATTTTTTTTGTCTTGTTCTAAGGGAACTGTTATGAGTGGGGTCATCACTTCTGACCTGGTTAGTGGGGTGATGTGATTTGTGCCACTGTTGACATGCCATGAAATCTAACTACGTGCAACTCAAAAGTGGCTTGTCTTTTCGTCTGCTATACAGTGATGAATTCTTCTTTTTAAAATTTTTTTTAAGGAATGTGATACATTCACAAAGCAGGACTGGCTGATATTGACACCTCGTGACAGTTGCTGGAATCACAATGTGCAAGTCAGGACGGTGTTTGGATTTAGGAGTCACACCAAGACTGCACACACTAATATGTAGTAGTTGTTATTTTGGCAAGCCACAGACAAATGTCATGGAATAGCTGACACCTGCAAGGAATAAGCTGTCATAACTTCTGGGGCTGTCAGAATCCATAGTAGCCACTTTCCATAACAAGAACATCTGTCATCATAGTGAAAATGCTATCCTGTAAGAAAGAATTAAAGATAATGTCATTGTCCATGAGTAAGCATGTGCAAGCCCTCCAGAGAAACTGAACCACAGCCACCAGTGCACTTGAATGAGACTTACTTTGCTCTAGTGATGAACGGGAAGGGCGCATAATGCTTTTTTTTGAAATATAGACCAGATTTTTTGGTGTACTCTTGATTTTATTAATTTTTTTCCCCAGTTATTTTACAGGCTGCACCAAATATGTCAAAGGGTTTATTGTTGTAGACTTGTAAATTTGAAAAGTCAAGCCAGTAGTCTGGAATGTTGGGACGCTGCAGGCCTTGGCAAGTAACCTGCAGCAACAGTGCGAGCGTGCTCTTATGTGGTGTTGCTGGAGTTCTCCTTACCCAGGATGATCAGCTCTTCTCTGGTTGTCCTCATTGTTCATCTGTGATAAAAGACAGTCTTTATCCATGGTGCATGTTTGAACCTCTGGGACAGTCACTGGAAATTTTGTAGAGGTTGTATATTTATTTCCTTTCCTGAGAGCTGTTGAGATCATCCCAGAACACTACAGAATGATGAGATGTTGACACACGTAGGCTGAATAAATCAGCTTGTCAGAAACTCGATTAAAAATGAACACATAAAAAAGAAAAACCCAAACTGAAATAGGTATATGCTAAAAGCCCTTTTCTTGACTGTGAATTTATAGCATAATTCTTATTTCCTTGTAGCTGAGGGATTGCAGAGGGACAGATTCCTGCCTGTCCTTAAGTTTAATCCTTGCATGACATGCTTTGTTGACTGGAATATCCATGTTACTAGTCTGGGATCAATTTGGTGCTATGCTGTCTGTATACGTTTGTCACAAATGGAAGGTGGCGAATCCTAGGATGAGGCAAAGAGACTCATTCCCTGTTACTCCAAGTTTCTTCCTTCATTAATTCATTGGTTTGGCGTCTCATTTGGAATCTTTTTGCTAATTTTAAAGGCCATAGCAGTTCCACATTTGTGCCTTGAGAGGCTACATGCTTCAGCTAAGGTGCTTTGGTAGGAAGTTTATTTGGTGTTGGACTGCAGCGTGCTCTCTTCGTAAGGAGGCACTGGGTCTGGAGAGAGCTCAATGTGAGCCTCGTCCATGGAAGACTTCATGGTGGCCTCCTCGTAGGATGGAGGCAAACACACAGAGAGGAATGTGGCGTCGGGGAGCAGAGTGGAGTAGTGGAAGCTCTGTTCACTGTTCCAGGGCAGCACAGAGAGGAAATTGGACACGTCGTGCTCGGGCAGGGCCTCGGGGAGGTCGATGCTGAAGATCTGTCCCTGTGGAGCAGGACGCTGGCAACGGCGGGACAGGAAGAGCAGCCGGGATGCC